>NC_092248.1:21810418-21892720 GCF_036320965.1 Panulirus ornatus | reverse complement strand
GAAGAGACTGGTGAGAGTAAGTGAGCTTGGGAAGGAGACTTGTGCGAGGAAGTACCAGGAGAGACTGAGTAGAGAATGGAAAAAAGTGAGAACAAAGGACGTAAGGGGAGTGGGGGAGGAATGGGATATATTTAGGGAATAGTGATGGCTTGCGCAAAAGATGCTTGTGGCATGAGAAGGGTGGGAGGTGGGCAGATTAGAAAGGGTAGTGAGTGGTGGGATGAAGAAGTAAGATTATTAGTGAAAGAGAAGAGAGAGGCATTTGGACGATTTTTGCAGGGAAATAATGCAAATGATTGGGAGATGTATAATAGAAAGAGGCAGGAGGTCAAGAGAAAGGTGCAAGAGGTGAAAAAGAGAGCAAATGAAAGCTGGGATGAGAGAGTATCATTAAATTTTAGGGAGAATAGAGAGATGTTTTGGAAGGAGGTAAATAAAGTGCGTAAGACAAGGGAACAAATGGGAACTTCAGTGAAGGCGGCTAATGGGGAGGTGATAATAAGTAGTGGTGATGTGAGAAGGAGATGGAGTGAGTATGTTGAAGGTTTGTTGAATGTGTTTGATGACAGAGTGGCAGATATAGGGTGTTTTGGTCGAGGTTGTGTGCAAAGTGAGAGGGTTAGGGAAAATGATTTGGTAAAGAGAGAAGAGGTAGTAAAAGCTTTGCTGAAGATGAAAGCCGGCAAGGCAGCGGTTTGGGATGGTATTGCAATGGAATTCATTGAAAAAGGTGGTGACTGTATTGTTCACTGATTGGTAAGGTTATTTCATGTATGTATGATTCATGGTGAGATGCCTGAGGATTGGCGGAATGCTTGCATAGTGCCATTGTACAAAGGCAAAGGGGACAAAGGTGAGTGCTCACATTACAGAGGTATAAGTTTGTTGATTATTCCTGGGAAATTATATGAGAGGGTATTGAATGAGAGGGTGAAGGCATGTACAGAGCATCAGATCGGGGAAGAGTAGTGTTGTTTCAGAAGTGGTAGAGGATATGTGGATCAGGTGTTTGCTTTGAAGAATGTATGTGAGAAATACTTAGAAAAGCAAATGGATTTGTATGTAGCAATTACAGATTTGGAGAAGGCATATGATAGAGTTGATAGAGATGATCTGTGGAAGGTATTAAGAATATATGGTGTGAGAGGCAAGTTGTTAGAAGCAATGAAAAGTTTTTATCGAGGATGTAAGGCATGTGTGCGTGTGGGAAGAGAGGAAAGTGATTGGTTCTCAGTGAATGTAGGCTTGCGGCAGGGGTGTGTGATGTCTCTAGGGTTGTCTAATTTGTTTATGGATGGGGTTGTTAGGGTGGAAAATGCAAGAGTTTTTGAATGAGGGGTAAGTATGCGGTCTGTTTTGGATGATAGAGCTTGGGAAGTGAGTCAGTTGTTGTTCGCTGATGATACAACGCTGGTGGCTGATTCATGTGAGAAACTGCAGAAGCTGGTGACTGAGTTTGGTAAAGTGTGTGAAAGAAGAAAGTTAAGAGTAAATGTGAATAAGAGCAAGGTTATTAGGTACTGTAGGGTTGAGGGTCAACTCAACTGGGAGGTAAGTTTGAATGGAGAAAAACTGAAGGAAGTGAAATGTTTTAGATATCTGGGAGTGGATCTGGAAGCGAATGAAGCCATGGAAGCGGAAGTGAATCATAGGGTGGGGGAGGGGCGAAAATCATGGGAGCCTTGAAGAATGTGTTGAAGTGGAGAACATTATCTCGGAAAGGAAAAATGGGTATGTTTGAAGGAATAGTGGTTCCAACAATGCTGTATGGTTGCGAGGCGTGGGCTATGGATAGAGTTGTGCGCAGGAAGGTGGATGTGCTGGAAATGAGGTGCTTGAGGACGATATATGGTGTGAGGTGGTTTGATCGAGTAAGTAATGTAAGGGTAAGAGAGATGTGTGAAAATAAAAAGAGTATGGTTGAGAGAGCAGAAGAGGGTGTTTTGAAATGGTTTGGGCACATGGAGAGAATGAGTGAGGAAAGATTGACCAAGAGGATATATGTCTCAGAGTTGGAGGGAACGAGGAGAAGTGGGAGACCAAATTGTAGGTGGAAAGATGGAGTGAAAAAGATTATGAGTGATCGGGGCCTGAACATGCAGGAGGGTGAAAGGCGTGCAAGGAATAGAATGAATTGGAACGATGTGGTATACCGGGGTCGACGTGCTGTCAATGGATTGAACCAGGGCATGTGAAGCGTCTGGGGTAAACCATGGAAAGTTGTGTGGGGCCTGGATGTGGAAATGGAGCTGTGGTTTCGGTGCATTATTACATGACAGCTAGTGTCTTAGTGCGAACGAATGGGGCCTTTGTTGTGTTTTCCTAGCGCTACCTCGCACACAGGAGGGGGGAGAGGATGTTATTCCATATGTGGCGAGCTGGCGATGGGAATAAATAAAGGCAGACAGTATTAATCATATACGTGTGTATATATGTATATGTCTGTGTGTGTATATATATGTGTACATTGAGATGTATAGGTATGTATATTTGCGTGTGTGGACGTGTATGTATATACATGTGGATGTGGGTGGGTTGGGCCATTCTTTCGTCTGTTTCCTTGCACTACCTCGCTAACGCGGGAGACAGCGACAAAGGAAAATATATATATATATATATATATATATATATATATATATATATATATATATATATATATATATATATATATATATATATATATATATTCTTTTTTTTGTCGCTGTCTCCCGCGTTTGCGAGGTAGCGCAAGGAAACAGACGAAAGAAATGGCCCAACCCACCCCCATACACATGTATATACATACATTCACACACGCAAATATACATACATACACAGCTTTCCATGGTTTACCCTAGACGCTTCACATGCCCTGATTCAATCCACTGACAGCACGTCAACCCCGGTATACCACATCGATCCAATTCACTCTATTCCTTGCCCGCCTTTCACCCTCCTGCATGTTCAGGCCCCGATCACACAAAATCTTTTTCATTCCATCTTTCCACCACCAATCTGGTCTCCCACTTCTCGTTCCCTCCACCTCCGACACATATATGCTCTTGGTCAATCTTTCCTCACTCATTCTCTCCTTGTGCCCAAACCATTTCAAAACACCCTCTTCTGCTCTCTCAACCACGCTCTTTTTATTTCCACACATCTCTCTTACCCTTACGTTACTTACTCGATCAAACCACCTCACACCACACATTGTCCTCAAACATCTCATTTCCAGCACATCCATCCTCCTGCGCACAACTCTATCCATAGCCCACGCCTCGCAACCATACAACATTGTTGGAAACACTATTCCTTCAAACATACACATTTTTCCTTTCCGAGATAATGTTCTCGATTTCCACACATTCTTCAAGGCTCCCAGAATTTTCGCCCCCTCCCCCATCCTATGATCCACTTCCGCTTCCATGGTTCCATCCGCTGCCAGATCCACTCCCAGATATCTAAAACACTTTACTTCCTCCAGTTTTTCTCCATTCAAACTTACCTCCCAATTGACTTGACCCTCAACCCTACTGTACCTAATAACCTTGCTCTTATTCACATTTACTCTTAACTTTCTTCTTTCACACACTTTACCAAACTCAGTCACCAGCTTCTGCAGTTTCTCACATGAATCAGCCACCAGCGCTGTATCATCAGCGAACAACAACTGACTCACTTCCCAAGCTCTCTCATCCCCAACAGACTTCATACTTGCCCCTCTTTCCAAAACTCTTGCATTCACCTCCCTAACAACCCCATCCATAAACAAATTAAACAACCATGGAGACATCACACACCCCTGCCGCAAACCTACATTCACTGAGAACCAATCACTTTCCTCTCTTCCTACACGTACACATGCCTTACATCCTCGATAAAAACTTTTCACTGCTTCTAAGAACTTGCCTCCCACACCATATATTCTTAATACCTTCCACAAAGCATCTCTATCAACTCTATCATATGCCTTCTCCAGATCCATAAATGCTACATACAAATCCATTTGCTTTTCTAAGTATTTCTCATATACATTCTTCAAAGCAAACACCTGATCCACACATCCTCTACCACTTCTGAAACCACACTGCTCTTCCCCAATCTGATGCTCTGTACCTGCCTTCACCCTCTCAATCAACACCCTCCCATATAATTTCCCAGGAATACTCAACAAACTTATACCTCTGTAATTTGAGCACTCACTCTTATCTCCTTTGCCTTTGTACAATGGCAATGTGCACGCATTCCGCCAATCCTCAGGCACCTCACCATGAGTCATACATACATTAAATAACCTTACCAGCCAGTCAATAATACACTCACCCCCTTTTTTAATAAATTCCACTGCAATACCATCCAAACATGCTGTACTTATATATATATATATATATATATATATATATATATATATATATATATATATATATATATATATATATATATATATATATATATATATATATATATATATATATATATATATATATATATATATATATATATATATATATATATATATATATATATATATATATATATATATATATATATATATATATATGTATATATATATATATATATATATATATATATATATATATATATATATATATATATATATATATATATATATATATATATATATATATACATATTTATATATATATACAGATAGATAGATATATCAGAACATGTTGTAATGTTCACATGTATATGATGAAAACAACTTGCTCTAGAAAACCCTTATCTGTGGTTCGAAATGAGTGAGTGGGATTCTAAGTTTTTGAGAAAGTTAAGTAGAGTTTCATATGCTTTCAAGATAGTAGAGTGAGAGGACATGGGTATTAGTTGGGATTGTAAGATTAGTGTCTTTTCTTAGGATGGGCATGGTTCCAAAATGAAGGAAGTTTTTGGTTTTCAGACTTAAAATAGACAACCATGTATCAGAGCAAGATTATAGGGACACTATCCTAGAACTCAAAGAGTACTGGGCCGTACGTCTTTGCCATTTGAAGCTGCGATAGTACTCTGAAGATCCTGTATTAGGAAGATATAAGAGAGGGCACAGGTTCACTGGCTGGAGATGTGGAGGAGGACTAGATATGGAATCATCCACATTGGAGATAAAAAACAGCAAGGTACTGAAAAGGGTGGCTTCATCAGTTGGAGGGTTAGTTACAGATCAATCATATTTGAAGAGAGGAGGAAATTTTGAGTTAGACATATTATTGGTTTTAGTTAAAGATCAGGGAGATTGATTAATACACTTACTTTTTACGAAGGAGTGCTTGGGTTTATCTACTACAGCTTTTTGACGATTCTGATTAGAAATGAAAGTGGAGTGGGATTTTAGGGTGAGGGAAGAATTTTATGGTCCAGTATGCTCTATCTCTGATGTGGCAAGCGTCAGAATAAGAGATACAAGACTGAAAATCTGTATCTCTGTCATCCATAAACTCCTAAAATCTGCTTTCTTGTGTCTTGAGGATTACGATCAACCTGGGGCATGAATTTTAAGTAAATAATTTCAGTCAATGTTCATAGAATGTTTTGTGTAGCAGCAGTTTTCTTTTTTCACACTTATTTGTCAGTTTCCACATAATGAGTAAGTGCCAGAGACGAATGAAAAATGGCCTTATTTGCTCATACCTATTCTCAACTATTATGTATATTGCACGGAAAGCAGACCCCTGCTATCCAAACTCAAACTCCACAGACCTTTCCATAGTTTCCTCATATGTCCTAGTTTAGACCATTAACAGCTCGTTAACATTTAGAATACATTGCTCAGTTCACCCTGTCTTTTGCATATCTCACACCCACCTACATGTTCAGTCCTCATTAATGACTTAAAGCATCCTTCACTCTGTCTTTCCATTTTCAGTTTGGTCTCCCTTTTTCCTTGCCCTTTCCACTTTTGACATCTATACCCTCTTATTCAGCTTCTCCACACTCATCTTCTCTATAAGTCCAAACCCTATCTCAAAAGCATTCCTCATACTACCACACCTGTTACTCACATAGTCATGTCTTATTCTATCATCCCTCCCTACACCTTGTATTGTCCTCAAGCATTTCATTTCCAAAACATTATCTCTCTTTTTTCATATCTAAGGCCCATGCCTTGCATCCATACAATACTGTTGGGATTACTATGCCACCAGACATACCTATATTTGCCCTTACAAACCATGACCTTTCTCTCTCAGCTCTCCGCAATATACCCAGGACCTTAGACCCTTTAACTGGATGCTTTGAGGAGTATGAGGGCAAGGTTGGATATGTTTGATGATATAGTAATCTTAGCACTGTTGGATGGATGTAAGGCTTGACCCTTAGCTGAAAAAGAATGGAAGTGGATGGATATGTTGGAAATGAAATACACAAGGAAATCATTGTGTGAGGTGGGATGATCAACAGCATGTCACCCTCTGTATACCGCATTACTCCAATTTACTCTCTCCCATGGATACCTTTCACCCTCCTGCATATTCAGGCCCTGATCACTCAAAGCATTTACAGCTACATCCTTCTCCTTGTCTCGTCCACTTCTGACATGTGAATCCTCTTAGTTAGTCTCTTGTCACTCATCTTCATGTTTGTTGTACCTATTTACATATATTGTAGGCAGAAAACATTAAGACCTCTTCTGGTTCTCTTAAGGTTTTGGTATGGTCAGACCACATTCTGCTCCATTTTTTTTTTTTTTTCTGTAAATGCCAAAATCTGAACATTGCTTGGTCTTAAAGTTTATGGATTGCTGATATTCTACCAGTACAGTATTTCAAAATGGAATGATACACCATTGATATGACTACATGTATCATTTTAGAAAAATGTGGTATTCGAAAGATGATTAACTTTCCTGGTTTATTCAAGTACATTATTTACATTAGAACCCTTACCATCCCTGGCATGGGAAAGAAGGCAATGCTTAAACTCCAGCATACCAACAATTGTTTTCTTACAAGTAGGCTGATAGCATGATTTTAATCATATTAGTGTCTTATGATCCATGATTTTTGCCAAACATCAGTTCAGATTTCATAATTACAAAACTAAGCTGCAACTGCATTCCTCACATAGGTGCTGTTTATGTTCAAAGTGAATATATTTTATGAAGGGATCTTGTATAGATAAAAAAGTCAAAACTCCCCCTAGATTATTTTGTGCATTTAACGGGAATGATTCAGATTAAATAATCACTTTGTGTGTATTTTTGAGAAGTATAACATTACTATAAGAAGTCTGATGAAACATTTATAAGAAAATTATCAAAACTGAGGAGAGAAATTAAATCACAGCTAGATTTTTGTCCATCCTATTCTAATCGTGGTTATAAGGTTTGAGAATTTAATTATTGCAAAAATCATGAATCTTAAAACCATGAACTCCTGGTGGGTACAAAGTGCTACTCTCTTACATATCACAGTCAGACTAGGCCTGTAGCAGGCTTGCCAAACAAAGGTCATACAAGTTTTTCAGAATTTGGACAAACCAAGAAGAGCATCAGATATGCTATAAGAATCTCATCTAAGTTAACTCATGGTACATTAGGCCATCTAGATGTTTCATAAAGCCATTATATTCATATATATATATATATATATATATATATATATATATATTGTAAATTGATTTCCAGATTTCTACATGTAAACCTTCCAAACCTACATAGGTTTCTTTAAGCACAGATAAAGTGTCACACTCCATTTGGTTTAATTTAGAATGGTTTCTAAGATCTCTTTTTATTCAATTAGTGCGACAGTGGTTCCTGGAAGCTAATGTATTTATAGGCTCATGTACGTTCTACAAAACCTCTGGTAAGCCATGTAGGCTTCTATAAGCTAAACAATCAAAGGTGAATCCTGTTCAGAGCATGTTAGCTTTATTTAGTGCACCAGTACATTACAGTAAGAGAATCAAGGACAGTACAAATATTTTACAACAAGGAACAACAACCAAGTAGTAGTGAATCAGGCCTCATAAACATTTATTAGACTAACATTATATTAGGAATGAGAAAGGATTAGATTGTAGTTTTAATTCTAAGTAGATACCTGGATGAAAAAAAAAAAGTAGCATGAAAATTATTAACAAAGATTATATTAAGATATCTACTTTATCTATGTCTGTAGTGTAAAGCATTTGTTTATATAAGCATGCTCCTCCTGGAAATCTAGATTCAGATTTATTTTGGGTGCTTCCAATTCTTTGGTTAAGAATTGTTAACAGCTCTCTTACTGTGGCAACATCCCTCCATCATCCTCCAACCATCATAACCGTTTGTGTCATGATTTGGTTTAGTAGTATGGTCAGATAAGTCTAGCTCTTCATCCTGGATTCAAACATAAGCTCACAGTCCCTTGATAAGCCACTTTTAAAAACACATTCTGGATTGAGATATTCAGATCCTCAAAGATTTAGCTCTTTACTCTGGATTCAGACACATTCCAAGTCCCTTGGTAAGCCCTTCTTGAGAATAAAATCCCAAATATGTTCAGATTCACAAAGTGAATTTCCTGTTAAGGCCAGACATCCCTTCTCAATACACTTAATCCAAATCTGAATTTCTAGGAGGAGCACATTTACAGATTTGTTTCATTCTATGTACAAATAGTATGACTAAATCAAAGCACAAAACAACATCATACCATAAATAAAGTTTGAAATTCACACAACCAGCAGTAAGTGACACTGTAAAAACCTTCCATGTTTGGCAGTAAGTGTATACAGGGTTAGGATACACACAATCATTAACACTTGCAGTTTCTTATTTACAACCAATGACAATAACTTAGCTATCAAACTAGAACACTGATCATAATATCCCTCATGAAGGTAAAAATGCATATTTTACAGTATCGTGAAATTTCTTTAGAATATTTGTCTATTATCTTGAAATTTCTTTAGAATATTTGTCTATTAACTAAGATAAAAATTCTAATCAACTTATAACTGATTAAGAGGATTGCTGTGAAGGGGTGAAGTGAAAAATTTCAAGTGATTCAACTGAGTGAAGAACTATAGACACAATTAGTAAAACCCATACCATAGATTTTGAAGTATCTTAAAGAATATTGGATCCTTTACGGCATTTAAGGAACAATACTTGCCCTTAAAAATCAAGTGCCATGACTGTTTAATGATCGACTGTTTTGAGTTTTGAACATTCCATTCACTTCATTGCTTATGATAAGACACCATTCAAATATTTAGAGGAAGTCCTTGATTAAAGGTACCAATTTGTTTCTGGAAAATGACTTTAACCAAAGCGGTCAAAATGGGTTTTCCAAGTGCTGTGTGATAAATTGGGTTGCCTTATCAGAAACATATTTCATGTGCAAATAAGGCCAAAAAATCTTTCCAAGCATTAGAAAAAACAATAATATGTTGCATTGATAAAGAAAATGTAATTGAAAGACGCTGTTATTGAATTTTCTCTAGAATTTTCTTCATATCCTCGGATGAACTTACTTTTTCCATGACCAAGCAAATACCTGTAGTTAATGGCATCCATCATTGTTGCTAACCCTTCAGCCAAATACTGTACTCAGTAAAAATTGGTTGAGAGAGCAGAAGAGTGTGTTGAAATGGTTTGGTCAAATGGAGAGAATAAGTGAGGAAAGATTGACCAAGGACGACATATGTGTCAAAGGTGGAGGGATGAATGAGAAGCGGGAGACCACATTGGAGGTGGAAAGATGGAGTGAAATCTTTTATTGAGCGATCGGGGCCTGAACATACAGGAGGGTTTAAAGCGTGCAAGGAATAGAGTGAATTGGAACGAAGTGGTATACCGGGGTCGACGTGCCGTCAGTGGATTGAACCAGGGCATGTGAAGCATCTGGGGTAAACCATGGAAAGTTCTGTGGGGCCTGGATGTGGAAAGGGAGCTGTGGTTTTGGTGCATTATTACATGACAGCTAGAGACTGAGTGTGAACGAATATGGCCCTTTTTTGTCTTTTCCTGGTGCTACCTTGCTGAAGGGAGGGGGGGGGGGGAATACTATTTCCTGTGTGGTGGGGTGTAAATATTGAAATCTATATGTATGTATATGTGCGTGAGTGGGCGTTTATGTATATGCATGTGTATGTGGGTGGGTTGGGCCATTCCTCGTCTGTTTCCTTGCGCTACCTTGCAGATGCGGGAGACGGCGATTAAGTGTAATAAATAAATATAAATAAATGAATTTATATAGATAAGAATATATTATCTTATCATTCATTACACTTAATCGCTGTTTCCCGCGTCAGCGAGGTAGCGCAAGGAAACAGAAGAATGGTCCAACTACTCATATACACATATATATACATAAAGTATTTATGTAAGAATATATATATATATATATATATATATATATATATATATATATATATATATATATATATATATATATATATACATATATATATATATATATATATATATATATACCTTTTTTGTTTCTTCTCTCCTACTATTCGCCATTTCCCGCGTTAGCGAGGTAGCGTTAAGAACAGAGGACTGGGCCTTTGAGGGAATATCCTCACCTGGCCCCTTTTCTGTTCCGTCTTTTGGAAATAAAAAAAAAAAAGAGAGAGGGGAGGATTTCCAGAATCCCGCTCCCTCCCCTTTTAGTCGCCTTCTACTACACGCAGGGAGTACGTGGGAAGTATTCTTTTTCCTCTATCCCCAGGGATAATACATACATATATATATATATATATATATATATATATATATATATATATTCGTATCTATTTATTATACTTTGTCGCTGTCTCCCGCGTTAGCGAGGTAGCGCAAGGAAAGAGATGAAAGAATGGCCCAACCCTCCCACATACACATGCATATACATACACGTCCACACACGCACATATACATACATATACATTTCAATATTTACACCCCACCAAACATGAAATAGGTATTATTGGACTCGTCAAGCTTGAGGTTACACTGTAAGTGAAAAGTCACCTTTGGTAGGCGATATCATTGTTGATTTACGAAATGGAATATAATCTGATCAGACAACTTGCTTCAAAGGATGCCTTCCTTTCTCTCATACTGAGAGTAGCACAGCATTAGGGAAGCAGGAGTTCTGGATGCTTTGGAAGGGATTGAGCAATTATATGATAATGATAATAATAATGATAGGAATGATAATATATATATATATATATATCATATGCCTTCTCCAGATCATTAAATGCTACATACAAATCCATCTGTTTTTCTAAGTATCTTTCACACTCATTCTTCAAAGCAAACACCTGATCTACACATCCTCTACCACTGCTCCTCCCCAATCTGATGCTCTGCACATGCCTTAACCCTCTCAATATATATATATATATATATATATATATATATATATATATATATATATATATATATATATATATATATATATATTCTAGCTTCGTCTCTTCGATGTATATCAACTGACTTATATTTCTCTCTTGTGTCTCCCCTGATGATGTGATTATTACACGAGAGTGCATTTGGAAACTTATCGTGTTTCATTTTCCCCGTGGACTCAGGAATATCTTGATATATATATATATATATATATATATATATATATATATATATATATATATATATATATATATATATATATATATATATATATATATATCCCTGGGGATAGGGGAGAAAGAATACTTCCCACTAATTCCCTGCGTGTCTTAAAAGGCGACTAAAGAGAGGGAGCAGCGGGGGCTGGAAATCCTCCCCTCGCGTCTTTGATTTTGCAAAAGAAGGAACAGAGAAGGGGGCCAAGTAAGGATTTCCCTCAAAGGCTCAGTCCTCTGTTCGTAACGCTACCTCGCTAACGCTGGAGATGGCGAATGGTATGAAATATATATATATATATATATATATATATATATATATATATATATATATATATATATATATATATATATATATATATATATATATATATATATATGTGTGTGTGTGTGTGTATATTGAGAGGGTTAAGGCATGTGCAGAGCATCAGATTGGGGAGTAGCAGTGGTAGAGGATGTGTGGATCAGGTGTTTGCTTTGAAGAATGAATGTGAAAAATACGTAGAAAAACAGATGGATTTGTATGTAGCATTTATGGATCTGGAGAAGGCATATGATAGGGTTAATAAAGATGCTTTGTGGAAGGTCTTAAGAGTATATTGGGTGGGAGGTAAGCTACTGGAAGCAGTGAAAAGTTTTTATCAAGAGTGTAAGGCATGTGTATAAGTAGGAAGAGATGAGGGTGATTGGTTTCCAGTGAAGGTCAGTGTGTGGTAGGGGTGTGTGCTGTCCCCGTGGTTGTTTAATTTGTTTATGGATGGGGGAGGGGGGGTTAGGGAGGTCATTGAAAGAGTTTTGGAGAGAGGGGTGAGTATGCAGTCTGTTGGGGATGAGGGCCTGGGAAGTGAGTCAGTTGTTGTTCACTGATGATACAGCTCTGGTGGCTGATTCGGGTGAGAAACTGCAGAAGTTAGTGACTGAGTTTGGAAAAGTGTGAAAGGAGAAAGTTGAGATTGAATGTGTATAAGAGCAAGTTTATTGGTTCAATAGGGTTGAGAGACAAGTAAATTGGGATGTAAGTTTGAATGGAGAAAACTTGGAGGAAGAGAAGTATTTTAGATATCTGGGAGTGTACTTAGTAGCGAGTGAACCGTGGAAACGGAAGTGAGTCACAGGGTGGAGGAGGGGGCGAAGTTTTTGGGAGAAATGAAGAATGTTTAGGAGAACGTTATCTTGGAGAGCAAAAATGAGTATGCTTGAAAGAATATTAGTTCCAACAATATTATATAGTTGTGAGGCATGGGCTATAGATAGGGTTGCGCGGAGGAGGGTGGATGTGTTTGAAATGAAAAGTTTGAGGACAATATGTGGTGTGAAGTGGTTTGATCAAGTGAGTAATGAAAAGGTAAGAGAGATGTGTGGGAATAAAAAGAGGGTGTGTTGAAATGGTTTGGACATATGGAGAGAAGAGTGAGGAAAGGTTGACTAAGAGGATATGATAAACAGAGGAAAATTTACACAATATAAGTACAAAGTATACCACTTAGAAAATGTAAAGACTCAATGCTGTACCAAAAACATTTGACGTTTTAAAGTACCCAACTAAAGTATTGAGAGTGCAACAAAGACACCACACTACATATTACTTAACTATAGGATTCTTGAATATGGAGCATAATAATCTAATAACAGTAATTCTTGACAGAGCAAGCAAATTTTCTTATGATCATATGACTGAATAGTTAAGGTTATAAGATTTTTGTTCTCATCTGGGACAGTACTGGTTTCAAACTGTTGAAGTGTTAACACATTAGATAACCTTGCTTCCACTTTTCTAAATGGCGAGATAATGAATATGTTGCTCAGGAAGACCCAGAAAATTAAAAGATTGACAGCACTACAACCGAAAATTTTATGTTCATGATCATTTCATTATTCAATTATGTCGTATTTGTATGAGGATTCACTTGTTCCATATTTAATGTAGCTTTTTATTGTAAGATAGTTAATGAACTGACATTTTTTAAACAAAAATCCACTTGTACTCAATAACAATCGTTAAATTCTTAGGAATTTTTTCTAATGAGGATATAATTCAAATTGATGAAATAACCCAGTACTTTTTTTAGAATTTTGCAGGTTATTCATTTGTTTTAATTTTTTTAGAGCTAAACTTGTAGGAATTATTTTTGGCATTATTTGTTTTTATTAAAAAAATAAGACTTGCATCTACTGAGAAAGGAATTGCATTATTCTTGCTGGAAATGGAATTGGAAAGAAACATTTCAATTTCTACGCTAATATTTTAGTGGAGAGCTTTTTAGGAATATCCCTGCTACATTGTTCCAGTGCATTTAAAAATTATGCTTATTCTAATATCTAAAGAGAATAAGTCACACCTGAACGACTCCATTTCAACCTTCAATTATCAGTGGCTTACTTATTTTACAGACTTAGCAATAGCAATTAGTCAATCTTGAATATCACCATAGACATCAAAACTTCCATTTGACATTCCATGTAGTTGTTAAACAAGGAGAACTAATATAGAAATGCATGTTAGTACCCAAGGTACCTATCATATATGAATTCCTTCCTGTAACTTCCCATATAGCAGAGTTGAAGTAAGACAGTATGGTACAATAATACAGTTAATCAGAACAAATATGTATCATTATATCAATATGGAAGTAATTATTTTCATTGTAATAAGAATTTAAAAGAAAGATTTGACAAACAATTCGTTGATATTGACTTTGTGCCAGTCTATAAGTAAACATAATTGAGAACTAATTTGTTGGTGTTTATTTATATGAGTGTGCATCATTAGTTGCGTATGGGCACATGCGCGCACAAGGTCTGTTACAGAATTTAGCAGTCTGATTAATCCATATTCCATTCTCATAAGTACAACTATTAGTAATGTAGTGTGGGAAGTGAAATTTTCATAGATTACGGGAATGTACATGAACAACTGCTTTCCTAACCTTATACATGTGCTGAGCTTATAAATATGTTATGAGCAGAATCATGACTACATTTCCGATTCATTTTCAGTTCACATGATGTTTACAAAAACAACTAGATGTAGTTTCTGTCACTTGACAGGACAGTTTTGTTATCATTAAGGCTGTCTGCTTATTTATGGAGTAGAGATCAAGAAGGAAAATATATCCACGAACATACACATTGATACTGGACACTACAACATCCATAATAATGGTACTATTATGGTTATTTAACTTTCCACACTAAACCTAGATTGTGTTGATACCTCTCATGGGCTTCGTGACTACTCTTGGATGATCCAGGAAGCAAAAGCTCAGGAGTTGTAGGTCACTGAAGAGCACAAGAGCCAGCTGTGCTACAGGTACTACACATCATCATAGTACTTAGGAATAATACTATGCAAGAAAGATATTTTTTTTTGATATCTTACACTGTATCCAATCAACTTCATTAGAGTGACTACTGTACATGCTTGCTACAGATATGTGGATGAAAACAATATGCTAAGGAGAGGGTTGTATATCACTTTTATAGCAAGCCTATAATACTGACAATTCTCAAGTGGAATGATTTGCCATCAAATACTGATATCAGTATGTGAAACTGGCACCATTGGAATATGACAAAGCCATAAGACTGTGGCAAAATTCATCATGGCCCTCTACTTGTTTTCCTCACATGTTTAAGAGGCCTTCCCTTGTGTGAGGGAGCAGAATGTTGCAGGTGTGACGAGGGAGTGATGGAAGATTAGGGGGGACTTGGGTGTTTTGCAAGGTGCTGACAGTCATCTCACTGCCTCAGAGTCAGGTGGTATGCCACCAGGAGAGAGCAACACAGTGAAACAAGTCCTGGAACTGTTGTGGAAGCATGATCATTAACATCATCATGCTCTCCTGTGGTGAGCTTACCCTCACCCTCACCTGAAGCTAAAGATTCAGAATGGGGCTTTTCCTTGTCAGAGGTAGATTCTGCATCGGGCGGTGCAATTGTAGTGGTAGTGGTGGTGGTTGTGGTGGAATGCATGAGAATTTCTGATGTTACAAATTCCCCCTCAATTTCACTGTTGTTAGAGAGGTAGAAAGGCTTTGAGAAATTTGCTCGTAGTTCAGCCATGCGGACATGTATGTGGAGGCCAGAGATAGTGCGTGTCCGCCGTTCTCCATCTTCATATACAGCTGTCAACTTGGCTGAGTAGGGGGCCTCATACTTGTGTATGATGGCAATTAATGTGACATTTACTCCAGCCGCAGCTGGCAGCTCGAACTCCACCTGCTGTTGCTCTAGGTTATCCAGTTCATTTTCATTACCCCAGGTAATGTCCTTCACATTACCTGACGGGTCCATGACAGTGGCAGTTAAACTTGTGATGGTTCCTCTTATGCGACCCCAGTAGATAACCTCCTTTGCAACATAGTCCACCATCTCACTCACTAGTTTTTCTTCCTCATCTGGGTTCTCAAGAGTCACAGTGGCAACAACTTTCTCTTCTGTGGTGGTCAGACTGTGTTCTTCGTCCCGGACCACTTGATCAACTTCATAGCGCTCTGGCTCGTCCTCAGTTAAAATGAAAGCATCTTTCTGTAGTAAGTACTTGCCATCCTTAAGTAGTGAAGCTTCACGTTTCTGAGGATCAACATAACCGGGAAGGACTTCATCTTCATCAGTCTTGGCAATGGCCAGCACCATCTTGGATGAGGTGATGCCATTAGCGGGTACGGCTCTTAGATGGTCCCATTCTTTATTGATGATTCTTGCCGAGTCATTGATTGACACCAACACGTCATACTCCTTCACCTTAAACACCTGATTGAGGAAGGGCATATGACACTGTCCGTCAATCACGGCACCTGGTACCCAGATGCCGTGCCTCTTGCCTCGACACCACACAGGACCGTCCTTGGAGATGGGCAGGGCCTCAGCAGGAGGGGTCTGGCCAGTTTGCAGGTCCACCCACTCTAGGGTGGAAGATGTCAGGGTTCGGCCAGAGTTGTTCCTGATCTTGGCCATCTCCACGCTGTAGGAGCACCCCACGAGCGCCGCCAGCATCATCAGCACACACCCTGCCGAGGCAATAATGGAGTCAATCAATTATAGAAATGAGATGAGAAAGATACACCTAAGGTGCCACCAACTTAGAAACAAATGGTTAATGAAAGTCAGTCTTAATAAAGATGGTGCTGTAATTGGGATAACAGCAGTGCCTTTAAAAGCACAATTTTTCTTATAACCAAACACCATAGGAATGTTTGTATCATGTGGTATGTTGGGAAGTAACTGTCTAAAGAAGATACTATTGCATTATGATATATATAGTAGTTATGAGTTTCATATAAGTGCTTGCAGAACACAAAGAACTGGAAAATGTTGAATGGATTTTGCATGATCTGTGTACATTCTGAGTCACTAGGGCATGCAAAATATCCGAGGCAAACTGTGGAAAATTCTGTGGGGCCAGGACGTGGATAGGGAGTTGTGGTTTCAGTGCATTACACATGACAGCTAGAGACTGAGTGTTGAGTGGATATGGCCTTTCTTCGCCTTTTCCTGGTGGTGACGCTGTCTCCTGTGAGGTGGGGTGGCACTGGAAATGGATGAAGGCGAGCAAGTATGAATATGTACAATTGCATATATGTATATGTATGTGTATAAATGCGAGGAAATATCCTCACTTGGCCCCCTTCTATGTTCCTTCTTTTAGAAAATTAAAAGCGGGAGTGGAGGATTTCCAGCCCCCCCGCTCCCTCTTTATATATATATATATATATATATATATATATATATATATATATATATATATATATATATATATACTTAGTCGGTCTCCCGCGTTAACGAGGTAGCATAAGGAAACAAACGAAAGAATGGCCCAACCCACCCACATACACATGTATATACATAAACGCCCACACACGCACATATACATACCTATATATTTCAACGTATACATACATGACAGCTAGAGACTCAGTGTGAACGAATGTGGACTTTGCTGTCTTTTCCTAGCGCTACCTCGTGCGCATGCGTGGGGAGGGGGTTGTCATTTCATGTGTGGCGGGGTGGCGACGAGAATGAATAAAGGCAGCAAGTATAAATCATGTACATGTGTATATATGTATATGTATACGTTGAAATGTATAGGTATGTACGTATATGTGCGTGTGTGGACGTGTATGTATATACATGTGTATGTGGGTGGGTTGGGTCATTCTTTCGTCTGTTTCCTTGCGCTACCTCGCTAACGCGGGAGACAGCGACAAAGTATAATGAGTAAATAAATAATACATACATATACATATACAGGAACATACATATATACACATGTACATATTCATACTTGCTGCCTTCATCCATTCCTGTCGCCACCCAGCCACATGAAACAGCACCTCCCTCCCTCTGCAGGCGCGCGAGGCCACATTCGTTCACACTCAGTCTTTAGCTGTCATGTGTAATGCAGCCAAACTACGGCTCCCTTTCCACATCCAGGCCCTACAAAACTTTTCATGGTTTATCCCAGACGCTTCACATGCCCTGGTTCAATCCAGTGACAGCACGTCGGCCCCGGTATATCATATCGTTCCATTTCACTCTATTCATTGCACGCCTTTCACCCTCCTGTATGTTCAGGCCCCGATCACTCAAAATCTTTTTTACCCCATCCTTCCACCTCAAATTTGGTCTCCCACTTCTCCTCGTTTTCTCCACCTCTGACACATATATCCTCTTCGTCAATCTTTCCTCACTCATTCTCTCTATGTGACCAAACCATTTCAATACACCCTCTTCTGCTCTCTCAACCACACTCTTTTTATTACCACACATCTCTCTTACCCTTTCATTACTTACTCCATCAAATCATCTCACACCACATATTGTCTTCAAATATTTCATTCCAACACATCCACCCTCCTGAGCACAACTCTATCCATAGCCCACGCCTCGCAACCATACAACATTGTTGGAACCGCTATTCCTTCAAACATACCCATTTTTGCTTTCCGAGATAATGTTCTCGACTTCCACACATTCTTCAAGGCTCCCAGATCCTTCACCCGCTCCCCCACCGTATGATTCACTTCCCCTTCCATGGTTCCATCTGCTGCCAAATCCACTCCCAGATATCTAAAACACTTCACTTCCTCCAGTTTTTCTCCACTCAAACTTACCTCCCAATTGACTTGACCCTCAACCCTACTGTACCTAATCGCCTTACTCTTATTCACATTTACTCTCAACTTTCTTCTTTCACACACTTCACAAAACTCAGTCACCAGCTTCTGCAGTTTCTCACATGAAGCTGCCACCAGCGCTGTATCATCAGCGAACAACAACTGACTCACTTCCCAAGCTCTCTCATCCACAACAGACTGCATGCTTGCCCCTCTTTCCAAATCTCTTGCATTCACCTCCCTAACGACCCCATCCATAAACAAATTAAACAACCATGGAGACATCACACACCCCTGCCGCAAACCTACATTCACTGAGAACCAGTCACTTTCCTCTCTTCCTACACGTACACATGCCTTACATTCTCGATAAAAACCTTTCACTGCATCTAACAACTTGCCTCCCACACCATATATTCTTAATACCTTCCACCGAGCATCTCTATCAACTCTATCATATGCCTTCTCCAGATCCATAAATGCTACATACAAATCCATTTGCTTTTCTAAGTATTTCTCACATACATTCTTCAAAGCAAACACCTGATCCACACATCCTCTACCACTTTGGAAACCACACTGCTCCTCCCCAATCTGATGTTCTGTACATGCCTTCACCCTCTCAGTCAATATCCTCCCATATAATTTACCAGGAATACTCAACAAACTTATACCTCTGTAATTTGAGCACTCACTCTTATCCCATTTGCCTTTGTACAATGGCACTATGCACGCATTCCGCCAATCATCAAGCACCTCACCATGAATCATACATACATCAAATAACCTTACCAACCAGTCAACAATATAGTCACCCCCTTTCTTAATAAATTCCACTGCAATACCATCCAAACCCGCTGCCATGCCGGCTTTCATCTTCCGCAAAGCTTTTACTACCTCTTCTCTGTTTGCCAAATCATTTTCCCTAACCCTCTCACTTTGCACACCACCTCGACCAAAACACCCTATATCTGCCACTCTATCATCAAACACATTCAACAAACCTTCAAAATACTCACTCCATCTCCTATATATATATATATATATATATATATATATATATATATATATATATATATATATATATATATATATATATATATATATATATATATATATATACATATATATATATATATATATATATATATATATATATATATATATATATATATATATATATATATATATATATATACATATATATATATATATATATATATATATATATATATATATATATATATATATATATATATATTTATCCCTGGGGATAGGGGAGAAAGAATACTTCCCACGTATTCCCTGCGTGTCGTAGAAGGCGACTAAAAGGGGAGGGAGCGGGGGGCTGGAAATCCTCCCCTCTCAATTTTTTTTTAAATTTCCAAAAGAAGGAACAGAGACGGGGGCCAGGTGAGGATATTCCCTCAGTGGCCCAGTTCTCTGTTCTTAACGCTACCTCGCTAACGCGGGAAATGGCGAATAGTTTGAAAAAAAAAAAAAAAAATATATATATATATATATATATATATATATATATATTATCCCTGGGGATAGGGGAGAAAGAATACTTCCCACGTATTCCCTGCGTGTCGTAGAAGGCGACTAAAAGGGGAGGGAGCGGGGGGCTAGAAATCCTCCCCTCTTGTTTTTTTTAAATTTTCCAAAAGAAGGAACAGAGAAGGGGGCCAGGTGAGGATATTCCCTCAGAGGACCAGTCCTCTGTTCTTAACGCTACCTTGCTAATGCGGGAAATGGCGAATAGTTTGAAAGAAATATATATATATATGTATATGTACAGAGACGAAGCTAGGACGCCATTTGGTAAACAATCGCACGTTTACCAAATGGCGTCCTAGCTTCGTCTCTTCGATGTATATCAACTGACTTATATTTCTCCCTTGTGTCTTCCCTGATGATGTGATTATTACACGAAAGAGCACTTGGGAACTTATCGTGTTTCATTTTCCCCGTGGACTCATAGGAATATCTTATCACGTGCAAAATTGTGATCCAATGACAGCACATCGACCCCGGTATCCCACATCGTTCCAATTCACTCTGTTCCCTGCACGCCTTTCACCCTCCTACATGTTCAGGCACCGATCACTCAAAATCTTTTTCACTCCTTCTTTCCACCTCCAATTTGGTCTCCCACTTCTCCTCGTTCCCTCCACCTCTGACAAATATATCCTTTTTGTCAATCTTTCCTCACTCATTTCAAAACACCATCTTCTACTCTCTCAACCACGCTCTTTTCATTACAACACATCTCTCTTACCTTTTCATTACTTACTCCATCAAACCACCTCACACCACATATTGTCCTCAAACATCTCATTTCCAGCACATTCAACCTCCTCCGTATAACTCTATCTATAGCCCATGCCTCGCAACCATACAACATTGTCGGAACCGTTATTCCTTCTAACATAACCATTTTTGCTTTTCGAGATAACGTTCTTGCCTTCCACACATTCTTCAAAGGTCTCCAGAACTTTCGCCCCCTCCCCCACCCTATGATTCACTTCCGTTTCCATGGTTCCATCCACTGCCAAATACACTCTCAGATATCTAAAACACTTCACCTCATCCATTGACTCTCGATTCAAACTTACCTCCCAGTTGACTTGTCCCTCAACCCTACTGTACCTAATAACCTTGCTCTTATTCACATTTACTCTCAGCTCTCATCTTTCATACACTTTACCGAACTCAGTCACCAGCTTCTGCAGTTTCTCACACGAATCAGCCACCAGCGCTGTATCATCAGCTAACAACTGACTCACTTCCCAAGCTCCCTCATCCACAACAAACTGCATACTTGCCCCTCTCTCCACAACTCTTGCATTCACCTCCCTAGCAACCCCATCCATAAACAAATTAAACAACTATGGAGACATCACGTACCTATGCCGCAAACCGACATTCACTGAGAACCAATCACTTTCCTCTCTTCGTACTCGTACACATGTCTTACAACCTCGATAAAAACTTCACTGCTTCTAACAACTTGCCTCCCACACTATTCATTCTTAATACCTTCCACAGAGCATCTCTATCAGCTCTATCAAATGCCTTCTCCAGATCCATAAATGCTACATACAAATCCATTTGCTTTTCGAAGTATTTCTCACATACATTCTTCAAAGCAAACACCTGATCCACACATCCTCTACCACTTCTGAAACCACACTGCTCTTCCCCAGTCTGATGCTCTGTACACACCTTCACCCTCTCAATCAATACACTCCATATAATTCCCCAGGAATACTCATCAAACTTATATCTCTAATTTGAGCACTCACCTTTATCCCCTTTGGCTTTGTACAATGACACTACGTGTATGGAAGTATCATTAAATTTTAGGGAGAATAAAAAGATGTTCTGGAAGGAGGTAAATAAAGTGCATAAGACAAGGGAGCAAATGGGAACTTCAGTGAAGGGCGCAAATGGGGAGGTGATAACAAGTAGTGGTGATGTGAGAAGGAGATGGAGTGAGTATTTTGAAGGTTTGTTGAATGTTTTTGATGAGAGAGTGGCATATATAGGGTGTTTTGGTCGAGGTGGTGTGCAAAGTGCGAGGGTTAGGGAAAATGAGTTGGTAAACAGAGAAGAGGTAGTAAAAGCTTTGCGGAAGATGAAAGCCGGCAAGGCAGCAGGTTTGGATGGTATTGCAGTGGAATTTATTAAAAAAGGGGGTGACTGTATTGTTGACTGGTTGGTAAGGTTATTTAATGTGTGTATGACTCATGGTGAGGTGCCTGAGGATTGGCGGAATGCGTGCATAGTGCCATTGTACAGAGGCAAAGGGGATAAGAGTGAGTGCTCAAATTACAGAGGTATAAGTTTGTTGAGTATTCCTGGCAAATTATATGGGAGGGTATTGATTGAGAGGGTGAAGGCATGTACAGAGCATCAGATTGGGGAAGAGCAGTGTGGTTTCAGAAGTAGTAGAGGATGTGTGGATCAGGTGTTTGCTTTGAAGAATGTATGTGAGAAATACTTAGAAAAGCAAATGGATTTGTATGTAGCATTTATGGATCTGGAGAAGGCATATGATAGAGTTGATAGAGATGCTCTGTGGAAGGTATTAAGAATATATGGTGTGGGAGGCAAGTTGTTAGAAGCAGTGAAAAGTTTTTATCGAGGATGTAAGGCATGTGTACGTGTAGGAAGAGAGGAAAGTGATTGGTTCTCAGTGAATGTAGGTTTGCGGCAGGGGTGTGTGATGTCTCCATGGTTGTTTAATTTGTTTATGGACGGGGTTGTTAGGGAGGTGAATGCAAGAGTTTTGGAAAGAGGGGCAAGTATGAAGTCTGTTGGGGATGAGAGAGCTTGGGAAGTGAGTCAGTTATTGTTCGCTGATGATACAGCGCTGGTGGCTGATTCATGTGAGAAACTGCAGAAGCTGGTGACTGAGTTTGGTAAAGTGTGTGAAAGAAGAAAGTTAAGAGTAAATGTGAATAAGAGCAAGGTTATTAGGTACAGTAGGGTTGAGGGTCAATTCAATTGGGAGGTGAGTTTGAATGGAGAAAAACTGGAGGAAGTGAAGTGTTTTAGATATCTGGGAGTGGATCTGGCAGCGGATGGAACCATGGAAGCGGAAGTGGATCATAGGGTGGGGGAGGGGGCGAAAATTCTGGGAGCCTTGAAGAATGTGTGGAAGTCGAGAACATTATCTCGGAAAGCAAAAATGGGTATGTTTAAAGGAATAGTGGTTCCAACAATGTTGTATGGTTGCGAGGCGTGGACTATGGATAGAGTTGTGCGCAGGAGGATGGATGTGCTGGAAATGAGATGTTTGAGGACAATGTGTGGTGTGAGGTGGTTTGATCGAGTAAGTAACGTAAGGGTAAGAGAGATGTGTGGAAATAAAAAGAGCGTGGTTGAGAGAGCAGAAGAGGGTGTTTTGAAATGGTTTGGTCACATGGAGAGAATGAGTGAGGAAAGATTGATCAAGAGGATATATGTGTCGGAGGTGGAGGGAACGAGGAGAAGAGGGAGACCAAATTGGAGGTGGAAAGATGGAGTGAAAAAGATTTTGTGTGATCGGGGCCTGAACATGCAGGAGGGTGAAAGGAGGGCAAAGAATAGAGTGAATTGGAGCGATGTGGTATACCGGGGTTGACGTGCTGTCAGTGGATTGAATCAAGGCATGTGTATGGGGGTGGGTTGGGCCATTTCTTTCGTCTGTTTCCTTGCGCTACCTCGCAAACGCGGGAGACAGCGGCAAAAAAAAAAAAAAAAAAAAAAAAAATATATATATATATATATATATATATATATATATATATATATATATATATATATATATATATATATATATATATATATATATATATATATATATATATGTACCTTTATACCTTTCTAAATCTTTTGCTAGATTATATTTCTTTTATTGACAGAGCTGTGGCATCTTTAGGTGCACTTCCTGTGCCGTCTTCTACTAAGAGAGCGTTGTCTTCGTGTTCTGGTTTGGACCATTTGCACTTTTCACTCACCGTTGTGGGTCTGGCGCGTGTTTGGAAAGCTTATGTAGCCAAACATTTTACACATTTCTGTTGTTTTGTCACTCAGACACTTCACTGTTTGCTCTTCCCATTTTATACGCTCGGTGTTGAAATGAGATTTCCCGAATCCCCTCCCTGGTGCCGTGCAGTGCTGGTTTGTTATCTATATTTGTCTGTACCTGTGATGCGTCGTGTATTTAAGATGGTGATATCTCCTATCAAATCTGTATCACTTGTGGAAACAGAGGAACATGGAAGGATGTTTGTATATGCAATTACTGCTTCGTGTGGAGGTTTACTGTAATGACCTGTTCGATATCAGCAGCCGTTATCTAGTCAAAGATGAGCCGATGTGACGTCTGTTTCCTTTCCTATACAGCTGAGCTTTCGAACTCTATCTCCTTGTGCCTTACCAGTTAGCTACGACTTGATCCTTTGTGAAACTGTAGACAGGTTCCACAACTTTCGAAACTCATGGACTGTTTCCCCCCTCTGCTGTAATAATGATAGAAGTAATAATAATAATAATGATGATAACAGTTTGGTGTGGTGGTGGCATGTAAGTGATGCAGCAGGTGTGGTGATAATGGAACACTTGGCCGCTCACACCTGGCCACACCCATCTCACACTTGGCCGCCACACCCACCTCCATACTCCCCCACCTGACCACGCCCACGTGCACACACACACACACACACACACACACACACACACACACACACACACACACACACACACACACACACACACACACACACACACTGCCAGTCCCAGAGGCTTCTGGTAGTCGGGCATACGAGAGATGTTGGAAGGAAGGGAAAGGGAGGGAGTACCTATCCACCTACGAGTACCCTTCGTCGAGGTGGACGGGCGCGCGAGAGATGAAGGATGGAGAGGAAAGAGAGAGTATTCATCCACCTACTAGTATGTACGACGAGGATTTGCCACGAGGCAAGGCTAACGCTGTAGCATCAGGAGATGGGAGAAGGCATAGGCAGAAGAACTAGTGAATGCATGGGTAGCTAAAGTATAGGAGAAGGCAGAGATAGGTAAAGAAGTGGATGAAGGCAGAGACAGTGCAAGAAGGAGGTGGCAGATAGAGATTTGGAGAGGTTAGGAATAGAGAGAAGTGATGATGTCACAGACAGAGAAAGAGATTGAGACGACAGATAGACAGACAGAGAAAGACATTTAGATATAGACGAAGGATTGGAGAAGACATAGAAAAGGAAATAAATGGAGAAAGGTAGACTGGCAGATAGACGAAGCAGTGGAGATATAGATGGAGAAGGAACTGGAGAAGACATAGGCAGAGAAAGAAGAGAATTCACAGAGAGAGAAATGGGGAAGACAGACAGACAGACAAAGAGATGAAGACATAGAAGGAGAAAGAATTAGAGAAGACATAGACAGAGCAGCTGGTGCTCTGGAGCCATTACAGAGAGTAAACCTAACCAGCTGACGACCCCCTCTCGTGTTGTCTGTAATGTGAACAATAAACTTGTTGGTAGAAGGGGTGTCGGCCTGGGAGACATTATTTTTATGCTTATGTTTGCTGAGATGGCGCGGGTTGCTGAGGCCCTGATCAAGGCCATCCCATATATACCCACGAGTAAGATCAGACGAATCAAGTCTTAAGTAATTTGATAAATCATGATTTTCAAAGCCTCTGATAATTATGAATAATTGTATCAGATCACCTCTTAACCTTCCCCTCTCTAAGCTAGATAGATTCTAGTCGTGTAATCTCGTCTCGAAGGATATGTTTCTCAGTCCGAGAATCAATTTGGTTGCTCGTCGCTGTACTCTTTCCATTCTGTCTATGTCATTTCTCTAAGGTCCCTAGGGTCACCAAAACTGAACACAATAGTCAAGGTGTGAACGAACCAATTAATTATGAAGAGTAAGAATGATTTCCCTGGACTTACACTTGAAGGCTCAACCCATGAAACCAAGAATTTTGCTCGTTCTCTACATTGCTTCGGTGCACTGCTTACTTGGCTTTAAGTCACCAGAGATTATTACACCCTATTTTTTTTTCCTCATTTACTTTTTTCAGTTCAACAAATTCATACTGTAGCTTGCCTTTTCGTTGTTTTTTTCTACCACTTACTTCTTGCACTTATCCATATTAAAATTCGTTTGGCACTCATGAGTCCAGTTCATCAGTGTGTCTGTATCTGTTTGAAGCTGTAGACGCTCAAGTTCATTTATCATACAGCTTCGTATCATCAGCGAATCTTGATACCTTACAATGTTGCTCATTATAATGATAATTATCAATATCATTATTTATACATAAGAAAGACAAGCGCTTCCAGCAGTGAACCTTGTGGAACTCCGCTTACTGCACCTAACCATTCTCGGGCTCGACCATCAACCACAATTCCTTGTTTACGGCCAGTTAACCCATCCACTGAAGTGCAACCCCATCATTACCATGTGACGTGATGTTTGTTTGTAATCTTTGATGTGGAACCTTATCGAAGGCTTCTTGAGAGTCTAGATAGATAACATCAACTGCTTTACTTTCGTCGTACATGTTGACTATATCATAAGGAAAATCCAGCAGATTTGTCAAGTAGGAGCGCTTTCGTCGAAAACCACGCTGAGAATCGTTTATTAAGTGGTATACTGCTCTGTTGTCATGAAGCCAAGGACCTCAAAATATAAAAAAATTATTAAACTTAACATAGTTACCAAACATACGTCGTTTATCTCGTTGCATGTTTGGGAAAAGACTCACATACAATATTGACAGGCTGACACATTTATTGTCTCTTAAAAAGATCCATTTGAAATATTGATGTCGATAAAAAACTGTTGATGTGACTATTTTTCTAGTGTGCATTTCATGAAAAATGACCATCAAGAAAAAAGAAAGATATGACTGAATTAAAAACCCTTACCCTTGACCATCCTGAGGATGTGAAATGATCTCGTGAACGCCCTGATCTTCTTGTCTCATGTTCCCTGAGGCCGCCAGCAGACTCGACGTAAACTGTTCATATAGAGCTATGGGACAAAGTGTCTTTGGTCTGTGTGCTACATAGTCTTATGGGCCTACGGGCACCAGATACATCTTACGAGGGCATGGGAGGTCTTCCATCCTCCTATATCCAACGCAGCTGCTTTGCTTGTTCCTCTTCTCTCTCTCTCTCTCTCTCTCTCTCTCTCTCTCTCTCTCTCTCTCTCTCTCTCTCTCTCTCTCTCTCTCTCTCTCTCTCTCTCTCTCTCTGGGCTGGTGGAGGCCGCGGCCCGTAGGCCTACATAACCATCAAATCAGTACCATAATAGGAATTTTACATCAGGTTGCCGCTTCCGACGGTGCAGAAAATTCGGCCCACAGTTCCTTGCATCATGGCCGCCCCTCCTCTGCAGCACGTACGAAGCCGCCAGACCAAAGGTCTTTCACAGGAGAGAACGGGATAGATAACGGGATGATGACGGCGCAAAAGATAACGATAAAAGAATTTTGAGTTTTGAGCAACGGCAGAAAACACAGAAGGCTCCAGTGACTTGTCGAAAGACGCCACACACCCTATGTCGTATTATTAACACTAGACGGTATTAATGTACACCTTACACAGACGAACTAAGATATCTCTCCTTCTTGTTCACGTTTTCTTCAACCTTGCGCGCCAAACGCTCGTCTTCATGTCTTCTTATTCTCCTCCTTAACTAGTGTTTACTTACCGCCCTCTCTGCTTATGTCGCTCAGTTCTTTCAAATCCACTATGTCTCTGTACCGTGTCGTTCCACTATGTCTCTGTACCGTGTCGTTCCATTATGTCTCTGTACCGTGTCGTTCCATTATGTCTCTGTACCGTGTCGTTCCATTATGTCTTTGTATCGTGTCGTTCCACTATGTCTCTGTACCGTGTCGTTCCATTATGTCTCTGTACCGTGTCGTTCCATTATGTCTTTGTATCGTGTCGTTCCACTATGTCTCTGTACCGTGTCGTTTTATGTCAGTTTTGTGACATACTAGTTGAACTCCCTGAGCAAGGCGGTACGACCTCATGTGAACCACGGTGCACCCATGAGCACGACGGTACGACCCCCCGTCTTTGGTAGATTGAACATGATCACAGTCTCAGATCTGGCAAAAAGCGTATTACTTCCCCGTCTCCCGGAACATCCAGAAGATTGGTCACATGTGTTGCCATGAGACGCCCACGTTGTGAGTGGGTGTGAGACTGTGTACGTCAGGCGGACTGCGTCCCTGGGTGGGAGGCTAGCTAGGCCGTGTATGGAACTTGGGTCATGCAAAGCTAAATTGTAAGTAACTGTTTTGCCTGCCAGTTCGGTTTTTACGAATTGGACATGTTAGACGGTGCACCTGTGTTTGAGGAAAACGAAGCCATCATCCCCCTTACGGCAAACCCTCATCATGTTGCCTAACGCCGAGAAATGGGATCTGATCTCTTTGAAGGTTAACCTCTTCTGTGATATGCTGGATCAAAACCTCATGGTCATTCTCAGTGTGCTACAGTACGCTGAGGTAATATGGGACGCTCTGGTCGACCTATGATGTTGGAGACGTACGCGTTAAAGACGGGGTCCTCGTTTCATTGCCTGTGATTCCAACAACACCTGCGTTTGCGCTTCTTTTGAATTCAGAGATGACTGAGTCACGAGTGCCTGTCACGTTGATTTAGCACTTCGCCAAATTCTGAAAGTTTGTATTCGGATGTTTCCGTAAGAAATGCCCTTCGGAAGGTTCTGAACCAAAATTTACAGTCATTCTTTTACAAGTACGCTTTTGGATCTTCAAGACTGGAGTTGCTTCCTTTCCCGAAGGCTGTGTGGAGCAAGGGTCATCCATGATGTATAAAGCTCGCCCTTTATGAGAGGAATAGGACGTATTTCTGTCTGCAGAAGTTATAGCAGCTTCACAAGCTGTCAGCAAAGTCTCTTTTGGCAGTGGCGAGACAACTTCTCTTCCTGCGATCGTCTTCCAGCAGTCCATCTTCCGAGTGTCGGGGCTTTTAAGCACATCAGTAAGATATTGCTTCTCGCAGGACTCATTGTCCGACGATAACGATTCATCCTGGTGACACATGTGGCTCTTTACGTTCAGATCGCCTACGTCGCCTGGAAGTGTGCGGGAAGTTGGAATAGGAATCCCACCCCCCCCAAAAAAAAGTTGTTTTCCAGTATGGGTAGGCCATCCATTGTGTAGTATACAGCATGATTAAGTTTATGAATCCTCCAGATACAGAAGTAACAACGGAGGATGAGGCAGAAGAGGAGGGTGCCTCGCATTTGCCTAATGCCATTTACATTTCAAAAACAGCTGCGTCAAAGAGCCCCTCCCTCTCCCTACCCCCTACCTACAGGTCTTCTCAGAAAAGTGGAAGACAAACGAGTGGAAAGCTGTGTCGCTTTGTCATATCTCTTCCAGGCTTCCAGGTTCCCACTGGGATGTTTCGAAGGCCAAGATGTCTTGGTTGAAATGTCTCCTGATATATTTACCTTCTGAATGAGGCTTGCGCTGGTGGAGCCCAGCCCATACATTTGTCTGGGCCGGTATGTGCATCACACCACCTTGGCGTGTTGGCATCTCGCCAGGGATCTCAGCACCCTCTCTATGAGTTCTGGAAACAGCCTCCCCTAACCCAGCCCAACCCATCCTTACCTAACTTCCCTTAAGGAATGTGGTGCAGAGATTCCATATTGCCCTAAGGAATTTTTGCGCGAGGATCCCAGAACTTGGCAAGTCAAAATGCATTTGTTACCCGAGAGAATACGGGGAATGAAGTGTTCTCACTAAAGAAGGTTCTCTTAGAATCTGTTACACGTCTCATAACACACATCATTTTGAACATAAAGGCCACAGTAAACCTAACCAGATTTAATGACATCGAGCAGTTCGTGCCATATCTCACGTACATTAAGATGGGCCTGATCATTCTGGTGCCCCGAGTCATCTCAACAGACGTCAAAACTTGGACACAACTTGACCAAGTTTATCACATTTAATACATGACTGTGTACATGAGTCTCTTACATCATAAACCAGGCTTGGTGAGTTTTTCTGCTCGAGGAACCTATTCAAGTTAGCTTGTTATTTTCATCCTTCGAAAATCAGTTTCGCTTATGACCACAGCTAACAATGGGAAGGTCGTATCTGCTCACGTAGATCTTGTCCATCCTGAGAAACAAAAGCTGTCGGCTGTAGCTTTCTGGGGTAAGGCGTTGATGCCACATCTCTCTCCACCTTCCTTATGGCCGCCGCTGGCATCCTGTATTTTCTCAGTCTCAGGGTGACGAAGGATGGGGTGTGGGGGGGGAAAGGGGGATGAGACACAAGAGATTACAGTAATTACACAAGTTGGGGAAAGGGTGAGGAGGAGGCAGGTGCAGAATGTGGGGGAGGGGGAAGAAATTTGCACGCGGCAGGGAGACTTTAATTTAGAAAACATCCCAGAGGAGAGAGAGAGAGAGAGAGAGAGAGAGAGAGAGAGAGAGAGAGAGAGAGAGAGAGAGAGAGAGAGAGAGAGTGTAGCAGGTGTGAGAAGAGGAGGATAACAATACGTGAGCGGATGAGCATCACATGATAGTCCCGAGTGTCTCACGCCGATGAAAACGTATGAAGCAAAAGCAGATTTATGAACAGAGTTACGATTACCCAGTTCTTCAACATGATTAGTAGGTGACGGAGGGTAATAATTAGTAGGTGACAGAGGGTAATAATTAGTAGGTGACAGAGGATAATAATTAGTAGGTGACAGAGGATAATAATCAGTAGGTGACAGAGGATAATAATCAGTAGGTGACAGAGGATAATAATTAGTAGGTGACAGAGGATAATAATTAGTAGGTGACAGAGGGTAATAATTAGTAGGTGACAGAGGATAATAATCAGTAGGTGACAGAGGATAATAATTAGTAGGTGACAGAGGATAATAATTAGTAGGTGACAGAGGGTAATAATTAGTAGGTGACAGAGGATAATAATCAGTAGGTGACAGAGGATAATAATTAGTAGGTGACAGAGGATAATAATCAGTAGGTGACAGAGGATAATAATTAGTAGGTGACAGAGGATAATAATTAGTAGGTGACAGAGGGTAATAAGATAAGTAAGCGAGTCTCTGAATATAGTTTTTTGTCTTAAGCTAAGACGGCACGTACCACTGAGGCCCTAATCAAGGCCATCCCATTTAATGCTATATACCTTACCCTAAGCCAGGTACGTTTTATCAACCAACCCCTTAAGGTGGATAACAGCTGGGTTGACTGTGGACTGACCACTACGACCAGGAGGCCCGTGAATGCGTCACAATCAAGAACGCCCACCGCTACGCCACGAAGGTCTATTCTGTGAAAGACAAGACTTGTGCGTAAAGACACCATTAAGGTCGTCTGACTGGCGGCTGTTAACGGGTTCGCGGGAGATGAGCTTCAGTTTGGCTTTGAGTAACATGTCATTACGACCTTGAGCATGACAGTACGACCATTGAGTTAGGCGGCACGGCTCTTAAGCACGGCGACATAACCATTGCCTTTGACGGTACGACCCTTAAGCACGACGGTAGGACCACTGACTTCGGAGGGTTGACCTTTGACTACGACGGTATGACCCTTGAACGCAGTGGCCCGACCCTTAAGGACCACGTTACGATCCTTGAGCACAAAGACCTGATCCTCAACCACGACGGTATGACAAACACTGATACGACTGCTCGACCCTTTGACCACCTCATTACAGCCTTCGGGTATGAATGTTTGGCCTTCGACCTTACTCTCAAAAGATTAGGTCAGAGGTCACGCCTCCATACCGACAAGTCGTACCCAGGAGTCATCGACTTCCTAAAGGTATAAGACTTTTAAATCAGAACGGAACTTGACACCGAAAAAACACCGTGTACCTCGGAAGAGGGAGGAGGAGGAGGAGGAGGAGGAAAGAAACATCATGGGGTATAATCATGCGAGTTGAGCTTAACTTCAGGGAGAACGAAAAATCAGTCTTCGTCTCTCTCATTACGAGGAAGATGATAGGCTGGAATCCCTCTCTTCCACAACAGGTAAAGCGAAACCAACAACAGTTTTCGAAGGCACTTTAGCTTTTCTCATTAGCCGGAGTATTGTTGACGTAAATTTCGAAGGCGTGCGATGCAAATATTCTCTAAGGTCCCACAGCCATGATATTTGCCCTGAACCAGAGTATTTGTAGCGGTCGAAGCAGACCACGGAATATCCTAGCACTTGGCTGTGGATGGTGGCTCTGGTTTCAGAGCAATATACACGGCAGCTTGAGTGCGGTATGTGTGCAAATGAGGCCATTTTACGTTTTGTTCCTGACGCCACCTCGCTAAAGCGGTAGAGGAAATTAGGTATGTGTGTGAATATGATCAAACCAACCCAGGACCAGATTAATTCTTGAAGCACGACTGTAAGATCGTAGGTATTGACTTGGCCTTTGACCTAACTCCTTTTAAGGGTTAGGGCGAAGGTTCACGCCCTCATATGTCCGAACCGCTGCGCTCGTGGGCCGTAAAGCTATGCTGGAGGGTCGAACCGCCGTCCTCAAGGGCCGCAGACCCGTGCTGGAAGGTCGAACCGTCGTGCTGAGTGGATCAAGACCCTCGGCTCCCTCTCCACGGTTTCCTCAGTGAGATTCCTAGGGCTCCCCTCTCACTAGTAATTTGGATGCCACAAACTTTTTTGATATTTCCCACATGGAGGAGTAACTCATTAAGCCATATCTCGCCATCATCAGGGGTTTGGCAGAAGGGAGGGTGGTTCGCTGGAGGGTGTGTGTGTGTGTGTGTGTGTGGCCGTTCCCTTGTCTGTGGCAGATGTGCGAGAAGACTGTGTGTTAAGACACATCGGCTCTCATAATGACATTAGGCTAACTGACCACTTCTCTAACTAGTCTTTTGGTATTACGGTTATTATAACAACAGCACTGTACAGTACAGGGTATTTGCTAACTGTAGTAAAAGATTGGTTACATGGCCCTTAACTGAGTGGGTAGGCCTACTTAGACTGGCTTAATGCTCTAAAATATTACGTAAAATAATACTTGATCATCAGTTTCTTGATTGCTGAACGGTCAATTTTACTTAGCTTGGTGTCACACACCCAGAATCACCGTTGTTATTGATCAGCTACGGCCCGTGGGCCCACCTATCCCAGTCAAGTGTAGTTGATCAAGTCACCATGCGTAGATATTCACTCATGTATCCTAGATTTGGTTCACAAGTTGTTCCACAGTGAGCATGATACGTGTATTGGTACTCTAGTTACTCAATGTCACTTTGAATGGTAGAAAAAAAAAAATGAATAATTCAGTATTTCTTTGGGGGAATAAATTACCAGTCCCCAGAGTGTGTACTGGTGATCCCAGTCCCCAGAGTGTGTACTGGTGGTTCCCAGTCCCCAGAGTGTGTACTGGTGATCCCAGTCCCCAGAGTGTGTACTGGTGATCCCAGTCCCCAGAGTGTGTACTGGTGATCCCAGTCCTCAGAGTGTGTACTGGTGATCCCAGTCCCCAGAGTGTATACTGGTGATCCCAGTCCCCAGAGTGTGTACTGGTGATCCCAGTCCCCAGAGTGTGTACTGGTGATCCCAGTCCCCAGAGTGTGTACTGGTGATCCCAGTCCTCAGAGTGTGTACTGGTGATCCCAGTCCCCAGAGTGTGTACTGGTGATCCCAGTCCCCAGAGTGTGTACTGGTGATCTCAGTCCTCAGAGTGTGTACTGGTGATCCCAGTCCCCAGAGTGTGTACTGGTGATCCCAGTCCCCAAAGTGTGTACTGGTGATCCCAGTCCCCAGAGTGTGTACTGGTGATCCCAGTCCTCAGAGTGTGTACTGGTGATCCCAGTCCCCAGAGTGTGTACTGGTGATCCCAGTCCCCAGAGTGTGTACTGGTGATCCCAGTCCCCAGAGTGTGTACTGGTGATCCCAGTCCCCAGAGTGTGTACTGGTGATCCCAGTCCCCAGAGTGTGTACTGGTGATCCCAGTCCCCAGAGTGTGTACTGGTGATCCCAGTCCTCAGAGTGTGTACTGGTGATCCCAGTCCCCAGAGTGTGTACTGGTGATCCCAGTCCTCAGAGTGTGTACTGGTGATCCCAGTCCCCAGAGTGTGTACTGGTGATCCCAGTCCCCAGAGTGTGTACTGGTGATCCCAGTCCCCAGAGTGTGTACTGGTGATCCCAGTCCCCAGAGTGTGTACTGGTGATCCCAGTCCCCAGAGTGTGTACTGGTTATACCAATCCTCAGAGTGTGTACTGGTCATACCAGTCCCCAGAGTGTGTACTGGTGATCCTAGTCCCCAGAGTGTGTACTGGTGATCCCAGTCCTCAGAGTGTGTACTGGTGATCCCAGTCCCCAGAGTGTGTACTGGTCATACCAGTCCCCAGAGTGTGTACTGGTGATCCCAGTCCCAAGAGTGTGTACTGGTGGTTCCAGTCCCCAGATTGTGTACTGGTGATCCTAGTCCCCAGAGTGTGTACTGGTGATCCCAGTCCCAAGAGTGTGTACTGGTGGTTCCAGTCCCCAGATTGTGTACTGGTGATCCTAGTCCCCAGAGTGTGTACTGGTGATCCCAGTCCCCAGAGTGTGTACTGGTGATCCCAGTCCCCAAAGTGTGTACTGGTGATACCAGTTCCCTGGTGTGTGGACGGGGTTCTATTTCTGTTGAGAAATGAATTTGGAAATCTGGACTCTGAAGCAGGTTCAAGAGACACCCGTTTTCCCTCGACGGTGGGCTCCAAATCTGACTTGATACATTGCCTGCAACCATTAAGAATCGTTCAGTGAAGAGATTTAAAAGATCCAGTAGCTGTAATGTTCCAGACCAGCAAGGGTATGTTGGTTACGTTTGCCCACGGGCCTCCCACAGCCTGACTGACCATAGGAGCGACACGACCGCTTGGTTCCAGGCCGTATTGTGAAGGCAGAACATCTCCGAAACCTTCGGAAGGTATACGTAAGGCATGGTGAGGTGCCAGACCCAGCTGTGAAGTACAAGACATCTGAAACCATCGGAAGGCATACGTAAGGCATGGTGGGGTGCGAGACCCAGCTGTGAAGTACGAGACATCTGAAACCATCGGAAGGCATACGTAAGGCATGGTAAGGTGCCAGACCCAGCTGTGAGGTACAAGACCTCTGAAACCATCGGAAGGTAAAGTACGTTATGGCCTGAGACCCACCTCTCCATGCTCTGTCAACGTACAATTCTTTTATGTGAGGAAATGCTGTACGAAGAAGAGTGGAACTCTACTAATGGACGGGAACTGTGCTGAACAGAACACAATATTTTCAGAAATATAGCCAGGCAAGCTGAATTCTGAGTAACGAGAATGGAACAGTGTTGCAAAAGATTCTGTGAGTTTAGTAGTGAAAAGCTGGCGGGGAGCATGGAAAAGAAAGGGTTGGATCAGGTAAATAGAGTGGTTAAACAAACATGCACATGCGGGAGATGAATATCAGTTCACTAAGGAAAAAATGCAGAAGGCAGAAGATTAATGTGCAAAAAGACAAAGAATTAGTATTGTAAAGTCAGGAAGGAAGCAAGAATGGATGTTCAGACAGAAGAAAGGATCACCCACACCTGGTTGCATGACTTCATCAGGAGGAAGCTATGGGCCTGAGACTCAGTGATCAGCGAGTTCGCTTTGTTTAGTCCTAGTTACAGACAAGGTAAAGTGTATGTGAAGATACAGGTAAGATTCAAAGCGTTTGCCTCTTGATGATCCACAACCTCCACTATTGCTAGATTGTGCTGGTTGTGGGTCTAGAAAGTGGACGTTAACGACAGATATAAAGTGTCTTATGGCAGAACTGGACTTGCATAAGGCCAATGAGTATTTCCAAACTCATGATAAGGGGACAGTATACGAAAGGAAGGTGATAGGGGGGTTTAACACCGAACTTAGTACCTCTCATTAATAGATGTGGGTAGAAGACTAATGAAGAAGGTAATAAGAGAGCATGATGATGATTGTGCGGTCAACGGGAACTATGGAGATGGAAAGCAAGTTAGATCTGGGGGTAAGCTGCCATGCATAGCGGGTCTCTGGACTAATTTTCATGAGGAAAAACAGCTGGGTTGCTTGTGTATTCATAGACTGCTTGAAGGTCACTGATACCATTCCGTCTCAACAGAACCTCTAAAATGGATCGAAACTTGTCCAATATTTGGAGGTTGAAAAGGAACGCATGTCAGAAGTGTTTATTCAGCAGAAATGGAGACCCAGAAAGGTTGATATTGGGAGCATCGTTATTTCCCATCTGTATCAGCGATTCGTCGCAAAGCCGTAAATCATCTGTGTTTACCTGGAGCATATTTGTCTGGAGTAGTCTTCGACTGGGTCCTGGCTGGGCCTTGGCTGCTGGTGGAGAGCAGTATAGAATATAGTATCTAGCGATACGACCTAGAGTAGGCTGTGACTCCACTGAAGTAGCTATTATTGGAATTCAGTCACAAATAGAAATAAAAGACCAATGGAAGGGAAGAAGACAGACTGGATTGTGAACTTTCTTCTTCAAGGATCAACCATCGTAAGGGACCTATGAGAGAGCGGTCGTAATGCCCAATCTTCCATATAAGATCTCTCAAGAAGGGTCGGGTCGGGGTACACCGTATTTTGGCCAGTGTCCAGACTTCCCCAAGTCCATGAACAGTGGGATGGTCCAGCGAGATATGTAGGGAGGCCAGTTAGAGTTCAGGTAGCCGGGTCTCCCCCGCACAACTGCTGGAGGAGGTCCAACGATGGCAGACAAGAATGGTGCCTGCCTGAAGGAGGATGAGTTATGGGCAGAGGGGAGAAGCCCTCTAAGTGGCCCAACTGTAGGGAAGGAGATTTAGGAGGGACGTGATAACCATCTTCTTCACAGTCCTCAGGGGCCACTATGATGCTACCGTAGAGAACAGTTCCTCGAAACTAGAGATGAGTTTCGAGGAGGGTGTGAGAGGAAGGAGGTAGGTAAGGTGATCAGGGAAGTGGGGAACTGAACGTATCTTATATGTGGACGCAAGGCTCAGGCCAGGTGGTGAAGTAGTGGTGACTTACTCTCGTAGACAATGTAGAAGCTTGGGTGATAAAAGCCCCCCTCCCCATATGTAAGAATAGGGGATAACACACACACACACACACACACACACACACACACACACACACACACACACACACACACACACACACGTAGCCTGAGGTTGTCCTGGAAGTGAGAGGAGAGCTTGCGTTAAGGGGTCGTGATGGAGGCAGCTAGTCTGAGGCAATATACAAATGGAGGAGGTGCGCTTTCCCCCTTCCCCCGAGGCCTCTCACAGTGGAGGCGATCCCAGTGCTTCCAATCTACATCTGCTCGAGGGTACACACACACACACACACACACACACACACACACACACACACACACACACACACACACACAAACGAACCCCCGTGTTGCTGTATTTAGCACTACTGACCATGAGCCAGCACGGCCCAGTCTGGGGTTGGACACGCATGGGTCCGAAACCTGGACACGGCAGTCGGCCCACGCCCAACCCAGGTATTCATCATTTTCAAGGCTAGTCTATGATGGGTACCTGTCTTAGGCTGATGTGTGTGTGTGTGTGTGTGTGTGTGTGTGTGTGTGTGTGTGTGTACGCATACAAGTAAAGACATGAGACAAAAATGAAAAGTTAAGAAGCGGGACAACAGAAGTGTAAACTTTCCCTGTTAACATACAGGTATTAATCACAAATACATACAATGACAGTTTCCTCCAGTGTGAGGTACACCGGATGGAATGCCCCTTACACGCACGATCCAGGCCACTGGTGTGAGGACTGAGATGTTAACTGTACTTGTGCTGTTGATCTAATGCTGAAATTTTAATAGGAATTCTAGAAACTAGTTCTGATATTTAGGCTCATTTACACAAGCAAGGAGCCACGAACTAAGGTCTGAACGTTACGCCTAAATGTAAGAACTGAACACTAGAGATGAACATAAGAACTGAACACTAGAGATAAACATAAGAACTGAACGCTGGAGCTGCACATCAGAGCTGTACATCAGAGCTGAACGCTGGACCTGAACATAAGAACTGAACGCTAGAGATAAACATAAGAACTGAACGCTGGAGCTGAACATAAGAACTGAACGCTGCAGCTGAACATAAGAACTGAACGCTAGAGCTGAACATAAGAACTGAACGCTGAAGCTGAACATAAGAACTGAACGCTGGAGCTGAACATAAGAACTGAACGCTGGACCTGAACATAAGAACTGAACGCTAGAGATGAACATAACTGAACGCTGGAGCTGAACATAAGAACTGAACGCTAGAGATGAACATAAGAACTGAACGCTGGACCTGAACATAAGAACTGAACGCTAGAGATGAACATAACTGAACGCTGGAGCTGAACATAAGAACTGAACGCTAGAGATGAACATAAGAACTGAACGCTAGAGATGAACATAAGAACTGAACGCTGGACCTGAACATAAGAACTGAACGCTAGAGATGAACATAAGAACTGAACACTAGAGATGAACATAAGAACTGAACGCTAGAGATAAACATAAGAACTGAACGCTGGAGCTGAACATAAGAACTGAACGCTGGAGCTGAACATAAGAACTGAACACTAGAGATGAACATAAGAACTGAACACTAGAGATGAACATAAGAACTGAACACTAGAGATGAACATAAGAACTGAACACTAGAGATGAACATAAGAACTGAACACTAGAGATGAACATAAGAACTGAACACTAGAGATGAACATAAGAACTGAACACTAGAGATGAACATAAGAACTGAACACTAGAGATGAACATAAGAACTGAACACTAGAGATGAACATAAGAACTGAACACTAGAGATGAACATAAGAACTGAACACTAGAGATGAACATAAGAACTGAACACTAGAGATGAACATAAGAACTGAACGCTGGAGCTGAACATAAGAACTGAACGCTGGAGCTGAGCATAAGAACTGAACGCTGGAGCTGAACATAAGAACTGAACGCTGGAGCTGAACAGAAGAACTGAATGTAAGAGAACACGAGAAACGAACGTGAAAGTTGAGCGTAACTGAACACAAAAGCTGAATCAGAAGAGTTGAACCTAGAATATGAACGTAGGAACATAAGAACGTAAGAACGTAACGTCAGACCAAAGGCTAAGAACTAAGATGAAGTTTGAGCGATCATTTCCACTATGAAGATGTTCATAACAATGCCAGTGGAAATTTAGCACATGACACGTTGTAATGTGTTCATACTTGACACAACAACTACAAAAATTGACTATGACATTAACGAAACTATAAAGACGCGAATAAATGAAAAAGAAGGTTGAGCAAACCGAAGATTAGTTGAGGAAAAGAAAGAAAGCGAAGGGTTGTCTCGTTGTCCCTAGATTCATCATTTTCTAGAATGAATACGAGTCTACAGACTGGGTGGGGCATGTATACAGTACCATAGCTACTCCAGGCCGCTGTCCACACCAACCTGGAAAGAGAAGGATGGAATTAGATCGAAAATCTAATGATACAAGACTGAGCAAGAAGCAGGAGGATTCTGTGCTGGAGGTGTGGGGGGAGATGATAGATAATGTACATGTATATCAAGAAAGGTTTACAACCAATATGTAGATTTCTGTACACTTGGCATTACAGGCTTTCGTAGACCCGTCGGTACTACTCCTACTTCTAGGACTACTATTACTACTACTACTGCAATATTCTTTCTCAGAAAATCTGGTAAGGAGTGAATATATATATATATATATATATATATATATATATATATATATATATATATATATATATATATATATATATATATATATATATATATATATATATATATATATATATATATATATATATATATATATATATATATATATATATATATATATATATATATATATATATACCTACAGTGAATGTAGGTTTGCGGCAGGGGTGTGTGATGTCTCCATGGTTGTTTAATTTGTTTATGGATGGGGTTGTTAGGGAGGTGAATGCAAGAGTTTTGGAAAGAGGGGCAAGTATGAAGTCTGTTGGGGATGAGAGAGCTTGGGAAGTGAGTCAGTTGTTGTTCGCTGATGATACAGCGCTGGTGGCTGATTCATGTGAGAAACTGCAGAAGCTGGTGACTGAGTTTGGTAAAGTGTGTGAAAGAAGAAAGTTAAGAGTAAATGTGAATAAGAGCAAGGTTATTAGGTACAGTAGGGTTGAGGGTCAAGTCAATTGGGAGGTGAGTTTGAATGAGAAAAACTGGAGGAAGTAAAGTGTTTTAGATATCTGGGAGTGGATCTGGCAGCGGATGGAACCATGGAAGCGGAAGTGGATCATAGGATGGGGGAGGGGGCGAAAATTCTGGGAGCCTTGAAGAATGTGTGGAAGTCGAGAACATTATCTCGGAAAGCAAAAATGGGTATGTTTGAAGGAATAGTGGTTCCAACAATGTTGTATGGTTGCGAGGCGTGGGCTATGGATAGAGTGGTGCGCAGGAGGATGGATGTGCTGGAAATGAGATGTTTGAGGACAATGTGTGGTGTGAGGTGGTTTGATCGAGTAAGTAACGTAAGGGTAAGAGAGATGTGTGGAAATAAAAAGAGCGTGGTTGAGAGAGCAGAAGAGGGTGTTTTGAAATGGTTTGGGCACATGGAGAGAATGAGTGAGGAAAGATTGACCAAGAGGATATATGTGTCGGAGGTGGAGGGAACGAGGAGAAGAGGGAGACCAAATTGGAGGTGGAAAGATGGAGTGAAAAAGTTTTGTGTGATCGGGGCCTGAACATGCAGGAGGGTGAAAGGAGGGCAAGGAATAGAGTGAATTGGAGCGATGTGGTGTACCGGGGTTGACGTGCTGTCAGTGGATTGAATCAGGGCATGTGAAGCGTCTGGGGTAAACCATGGAAAGCTGTGTAGGTATGTATATTTGTGTGTGTGGACGTATGTATATACATGTGTATGGGGGTGGGTTGGGCCATTTCTTTCGTCTGTTTCCTTGCGCTACCTCGCAAACGCGGGAGACAGCGAGAAAGCAAAAAAAAAAAGAAAAAAAATATATATATATATATGTGTGTGTGTGTGTGTGTGTGTGTTAAAACAACATAGGAAAATGAAACACGATAAGTTCCCAAGTGCGCTTTCGTGTAATGACCGCATCATCAGGTGAGATACAAGAATGACATAGAAGACATAGAACAGTCAGTCACTATACAGGGAAGAGACGAAGCTAAGACATCATTGGTAAACAAGCGTTACCGGATGGTGGTGTTCGGGTTGGTGTGTTCGGCTCTGGCATCATGACTGTCATCAAAGTTTTATTACGTGATCAAGAAAGGGAACTGTCAACGTATTTTGCCTACAATAAAGCTATCCAATTTGTATAGACCTTTACATATATTGTTACAATTCTTTGTGTATTTGATAGTAGAAGATTCTATGATGTTTCTCGTGGTAAAGGAGTTACAGTTAATAGCTGAATTGGCGTTGCTCCAGTCAATACAATGGTCATAATTTTTAAGTTGATTAAACAAAGGACAGGAGAAGGAAGGGTAGAAGAGGGACGTCCATAGATGTGTTGGCAGTGCTCCATACAGGGAAGGGATGAAGCCTGTGCACAGCTGGAGGGACACAGCTGTTCTAGGGGTCGGGGAGGGAGGCGGAAACCGGGCATGTGGATAGATTATCCCGGAAGAGCGATATTTGTAATGTACATACGTACGCCACATCACGGAGGGCGCTTTGAAATGAGAGGCAGCGAGGATATTGTCCCGCCCGCAACCGCTGGGTGAGGGAAGACTCGTGGAGCGACCGTGATGTTCGCCCTGTGTCTCTATCTTATCTAACCCAACGTCAACTTTGTACATGTTTAATGAGACGATAACCAACACTACTCTCTTGTTACCTTAGTACTCAGGTCAACTCTCGTTGTACGTGTCTCTGGTAGACTTCTCTGTATGTCCCTCCATCACATATACAGTATGTAGGGGTCCCTCCATCACATATACTGTATGTAGGGGTCCCTCCATCACATATACTGTATGTAGGGGTCCCTTCATCACATATACTGTATGTAGGGGTCCCTCCATCACATATACCGTATGTAGGGGTCCCCATCACATATACTGTATGTGGGGGTCCCTCCATCACACCTACTGTATGTGGGGGTCCCTCCATCACACCTGTTGTATGTGGGGGTCCCCATCGCACATACTGTATGTGGGAGTCCCTCCATCACATATATTGTATGTGGGGGTCCCTCCATCACATATACCGTATGTAGGGGTCTCTCCATCACATATACTGTATGTGGGGGTCCCCATCACATATACTGTATGTGGGGGTCCCTCCATCACATATATTGTATGTGGGCGTCCGTCCATCACATATACTGTATGTTGGGGTCCCTCCATCACATATATTGTATGTGGGCGTCCCTCCATCACATATATTGTATGTGGGCGTCCGTCCATCACATATACTGTATGTTGGGGTCCCTCCATCACATATATTGTATGTGGGCGTCCGTTCATCACATATACCGTATGTAGGGGTCTTTCCAGCACATATACTGTATGTAGGGGTCTCTCTATCACATACACTGTATGTGGGCGTCCGTCCATCACATATATTGTATGTGGGCGTCCGTTCATCACATATACCGTATGTAGGGTTCTCTCCAGCACATATACTGTATGTAGGGGTCTCTCTATCACATACACTGTATGTAGGGGTCCCTCCATCACATATACTGTATGTGGGAGTCCCTCCATCACATATATTGTATATGGGGGTCCCTCCATCACATATACCGTATGTAGGGGTCTCTCCATCACATATACTGTATGTGGGGGTCCCCATCACTTATACTGTATGTGGGGGTCCCTCCATCACATACACTGTATGTGGGGGTCCCCATCACATACACTGTATGTGGGGGTCCCTCCATCACATATACTGTATGTCAGACACTAGGTCGTCATCCCTCTTCGTGTCTGTCTGTCAGTCAGTTTGTTTGTCTGTCTGTCTGTTTGTCTGTCTGTAGACCCAGTAACACTACACGAGAGATATTGACTAACTCATTACATTTCAAGGCAAGGCTTTGCCCAAGTTTGCATTTAGAATAGACTTTTTCCCCGAGAGTTCTATCTCTTGTGTGCTGAATGACGTGGTATGCAAGTTATGCAAGTGAATGAGTTTTCTCCTCGTTACGGGCTATTAGTATGCGTAACGGGGTCAACTGCATTATCCTCTATATGTAACGGGGTTTACTGCCCCTCCCCTTATGTATAAGAGTGATAGACTTGGTTTTCTTTGTTGGTAACGAGGGTAAACTTCCTGTTTTACATTATTAATGGAGGTCAGATCCTTGTCCCATATCCATAACGACCAAATTATTTCTTTCACACCTGCATCAGCGTTCTGTTATATTTTCTTTCTTCTTATTTTTGTTCGAATCATTAATGAGGGATAATTTCAGTTGGTATATGTAAAACAGGGTTAAGCTATCTCTCTCCTTTAATTATGAGGGTGGATATCATCATTATCTCTCTTTATCCTTTAGCCGTCATGATGAATTATATTTTCGTTATCAGTAATGACGGTGCTTCTCGTTTTCTTTCTTCTCAGTAGAGGCAGCTTATACGTCTTCCTAGCCGTAACGGAACTGAATCCCGTTTTCTGTATCTTTACAAGCACCATCGGCCAACGTCCTCTTATGTGTCCGCCACGACAGTCGACTTTAATTGTCTAACTCTGAAACGAGTGTCACATTATCTGAGTCAGAAGAAGCATTTCGAATCATCACGAACGCGAGTCACTTGAATCCTCACGAACGCGAGTCACTTGAATCCTCACGAACGCGAGTCACTTGAATCCTCACGAACGCGAGTCACTTGAATCTTCACGAACGCGAGTCACTTGAATCCTCACGAACGCGAGTTACTTGAATCCTCACGAACGCGAGTTACTTGAACCCTTACGAACGCGAGTTACTTGAATCCTCACGAACGCGAGTTACTTGAATCCTCACGAACGCGAGTTACTTGAACCCTTACGAGCGCGAGTCACTTGAGCCCTCACGAACGCGAGTCACTTGAATCCTCACGAACGCGAGTCATTTGAATCCTTACGAACGCGAGTCATTTGAATCCTTACGAACGCGAGTCATTTGAATCCTTACGAACGCGAGTCATTTGAATCCTTACGAACGCGAGTCACTTGAATCCTCACGAACGCGAGCCACTTGAATCCTCACGAACGCGAGCCACTTGAATCCTCACGAACGCGAGTCACTTGAATCTTCACGAACGCGAGTCATTTGAATCCTTACGAACGCGAGCCACTTGAATCCTCACGAACGCGAGTCACTTGAATCCTCACGAACGTGAGTCACTTGAATCCTTACGAACGCGAGTCACTTGAATCTTCACGAACGCGAGTCATTTGAATCCTTACGAACGCGAGTCACTGGAATCCTCACGAACGTGAGTCACTTGAGCCCTCACGAACGCGAGTCACTTGAATCCTCACGAACGCGAGTCACTTGAATCTTCACGAACGCGAGTCATTTGAATCCTTACGAACGCGAGTCGCTCCTAATCCTCCAGCTTTACGATAGCGTTAACCAATTGAACACGATGGCAGGAATCTTGGTCGTGATGGACTGGCCTTTGAACAGACGCTAAATGAAGGTCAGGTCATAGGTCACGCCACATTAATAACCAAGATGGTATAGATCGTCGTTCTCTATGGTCGTATCGTCATACTTAAGGGTGGTATCGTCGTGCTCAAGGGTGGTATCGTCGTGCTCAAGGTTGGTATCGTCGTACTCAAGGATGGCATCGTCGTGCTCAAGGGTGGTATCGTCGTGCTCAAGGGTGGTATCGTCGTGCTCAAGGGTGGTATCGTCGTGCTCAAGGGTGGTATCGTCGTGCTCAAGGATGGCATCGTCGTGCTCAAGGGTGGTATCGTCGTGTTCAAGGATGGTATCGTCGTGCTCAAGGGTGGTATCGTCGTGCTCAAGGATGGTATCGTCGTGCTCAAGGGTGGTATCGTCGTGCTCAAGGGTGGTATCGTCGTGCTCAAGGGTGCTATTGTCGTGCTCAAGGGTGGTATCGTCGTGCTCAGGGATGGCATCGTCGTGCTCAAGGGTGGTATTGTCGTGCTCAAGGATGGTATTGTCGTGCTCAAGGATGGTATCGTCGTGCTCAAGGGTGGTATCGTCATGCTCAAGGGTGGTATCGTCGTGCTCAAGAGTGATATCGTCGTGCTCAAGGGTGGTATCGTCGTGCTCAAGGATGGTATCGTCGTGCTCAAGGATGGTATCGTTGTGCTGAAGGGTGGTATCGTCGTGCTCAAGGATGGTATCGTTGTGCTCAAGGATGGTATCGTCGTGCTCAAGGATGGTATCGTTGTGCTCAAGGATGGTATTGTCGTGCTCAAGGATGGTATCGTTGTGCTCAAGGGTGGTATCGTCGTGCTCAAGGATGGTATTGTCGTGCTCAAGAGTGGTATCGTTGTGTTCTAGGGTGGTAACGTCGTGTTCAAGGATGGTATCGTCGTGCTCAAGGATGGTATCGTCGTGCTCAAGGGTGGTATTGTCGTGCTCAAGGATGGTATTGTCGTGCTCAAGGGTGGTATCGTCGTGCTCAAGGATGGTATTGTCGTGCTCAAGGGTGGTATTGTCGTGCTTAAGGATGGTATTGTCGTGCTCAAGGATGGTATCGTCGTGCTCAAGGGTGGTATCGTCATGCTCAAGGGTGGTATCGTCGTGCTCAAGAGTGGTATCGTCGTGCTCAAGGGTGGTATCGTCGTGCTCAAGGATGGTATCGTTGTGCTGAAGGGTGGTATCGTCGTGCTCAAGGATGGTATCGTTGTGTTCAAGGATGGTATCGTCGTGCTCAAGGGTGGTATCGTCGTGCTCAAGGATGGTATCGTTGTGCTGAAGGGTGGTATCGTCGTGCTCAAGGATGGTATCGTTGTGTTCAAGGATGGTATCGTCGTGCTCAAGGGTGGTATCGTCGTGCTCAAGGATGGTATTGTCGTGCTCAAGAGTGGTATCGTTGTGTTCAAGGGTGGTAACGTCGTGTTCAAGGATGGTATCGTCGTGTTTAAGGACGGTAACGTCGTGCTCAAGGGTGGTATCGTTGTGTTCAAGGATGGTATCGTCGTGCTCAAGGGTGTTATCGTTGTGTTCAAGGATGGTATCGTCGTGCTCAAGGGTGGTATCGTCGTGCTCAAGGGTGGTATCGTCGTGCTCAAGGGTGGTATCGTCGTGCTCAAGGGTGGTATCGTCGTGCTCAAGGATGATATCGTCATGCTCAAGGATGGTATCGTCGTGCTCAAGGGTGGTATCGTCGTGCTCAAGGGTGGTATCGTCGTGCTCAAGGATGATATCGTCATGCTCAAGGATGGTATCGTCGTGTTCAAGGGTGGTATCGTCGTGCTCAAGGGTGGTATCGTCGTGCTCAGGGATTCAAACCCTCATAAACCACTCAAACATTAGAGCATCCGGTGCTGGAATTACTGAGGACCTCACACCTTCAACCACCTCGTCAGTGACAGAGTTGCCTGCAGCCAAACTGACAGCAAGTCAATTGGCGTATCAACTAGTTCTCAGCTGCCAGCTGTCCCGGATATCCGCCGGCCTGCCACTGTCATCCTAATATTTAGTGGAACGTACATAAACGGCTGAACTGACCTCCGTTCTGGAATTTCGTTTTGTTCGAATACCGGTAGACCCAGCCAGCAAGGTGCCAGGTCCTGTCGTCCGGATATACAAAGTGGAGTACGAGTACAATCATGATTGTTATATATATATATATATATATATATATATATATATATATATATATATATATATATATATATATATATATATATATATATATATATATATATATATATATATTTTTTTTTTTTTTTTTTTTTTTTTTCAAACTATTCGACATTTCCCGCATTAGCGAGGTAGCGTTAAGAACAGAGGACTGGGCCCTTGAGGGAATACCCTCACCTGGCCCAATTCTCTGTTCCTTCTTTTGGAAAAAAAAAAAAAAAAAAGGGAGGGAGCAGAGGGGCTGGAAATCCTCCCCTCTCGTTTTTTTTTAATTTTCCAAAAGGAGGAACAGAGGGGGTTCAGGTGAGGATATCCCACAAAGCCCTAGTCCTCTGTTCTTAACGCGAAAATTCTGGGAGGCATGAAGAATGTTTGGAAGTCGAGAACATTATCTCGGAAAGCAAAAATGGTTATGTTCGAAGGAATAGTGGTTCCAACAATGTTGTGTGGTTGCGAGGCGTGGGCTATGGATAGAGTTGTGCGCAGGAGGATGGATGTGCTGGAAATGAGATGTTTTAGGACAATATGTGGTGTGAGGTGGCTTGATCGAGTAAGTAATGTAAGGGTAAGAGAGATGTGCGGAAATAAAAAGAGTGTGGTTGAGAGAGCAGAAGAGGGTGTTTCGAAATGGTTTGGTCACATGGAGAGAATGAGTGAGGAAAGATTGACCAAGAGGATATATGTGTCAGAGGTGGAGGGAACGAGGAGAAGTGGGAGACCAAACTGGAGGTGGAAAGATGGAGTGAAAAAGATTTTGAGTGATCGGGGCCTGAACATGCAGGAGGGTGAAAGGCGTGCAAGGAATAGAGTGAATTGGAACGATGTGGTATACCGGGGTCGACGTGCTGTTAATGGATTGAACCAGGGCATGTGAAGAGTCTGGGGTAAACCATGGAAAGTTCTGTGGGGCATGGATGTGGAAAGGGAGCTGTGGTTTCGGTGCATTATTACATGACAGCTAGAGACTGAGTGTGAGCGAATGAGGCCTTTGTCGTGTTTTCCTAGCGCTACCTCGCACACATGAGGGAGGAGGGGGTTGTTATTCCATGTGTGGCGTGGTGGCGATGGGAATAAATAAAGGCAGCAGTATGAATTATATACATGTGTATATATGTATATGTCTGTGTGTGTATATATGTATACATTGAGATGTTTAGGTATGTATATTTGCGTGTGTGGACGTGTATGTATATACATGTGTATATATGTATATGTCTGTGTGTGTATATATTTGTATACATTGAGATGTATAGGTATGTATATTTGCGTGTGTGGACGTGTATGTATATATATATATATATATATATATATATATATATATATATATATATATATATATATATATATATATATATATATAATGAAGATAGAACCCACATTGGAGAAATGAACGAATAATTCTGGGAGCTCTGCATTTCAGGATAGTGACAAAATATTGAATACATTTCAGGGTGGTTAGAAAAATGTAATGACAGATGTACAGATAGATGGATATAGATGTGCATTCGACCATCACTCGCCCCAGCATACAGGATCTAACCCTACCCCTGTTGACTACTATGAATCGACTCCGTATTAAATACATGACAAGCGTTCTACATGTGTCTAATACATACATAATCCGGATTTAACCTGTACAGTCATATAGTATTCACCGGTATGTAATAGCATTTTATATGAGTTTATGTTGCGTTTTCCGAGTCAGTTTGGTAGTGTAGTACCCTGTCTGATGTCTATTATCATGACTCACATAGCCATATGTATTATTAATTTTGCGTAAAGTTATTTCACTTGAGATTACAGATAATAGTTGCTTCTCAGAGAGAGAGAGAGAGAGAGAGAGAGAGAGAGAGAGAGAGAGAGAGAGAGAGAGAGAGAGAGAGAGAGAGAGAGAGAGAGATCTTAACTCTCTGGGCACGACGATACGATCCTTGAGCACGGTGGAAAGACTCTGATTTTTGACCTTAACATCTTACTCAAGTCTTGAACAGACGCGCTCAGGGGTCGTTTCGTCGTGCTCAAGGGTCGTGGCGTCGTACTCAAGGGTTGTATCGTCGTGCTCAAGGGTCGTGGCGTCGTGCTCAAGGGTCGTGGCGTCGTACTCAAGGGTCGTATCGTCGTGCTCAAGGGTCGTGGCGTCGTACTCAAGGGTCGTACCGTCTTGATTAAAGGGTCGTGCCGTCGTGCTCAAGGGTCGTACCGTCGTGCTTAAGTGGTTCATGACCCAATACGTAAGATATTCATGGAAACTGTAAACAGTCACAGTCGTACATCGCCATGCGGACCAAGCCAATAGGAAAGATGGCTTTTGATAACCAGCCAGCAGCGTTGGTGTGGTAGTTCCCATATACTTCATAACGACGACGACTCGTAAGGTCACACCGTCCGCTGGCTCTGAGGCGAAGCTGTCAATGCGCTTCTTCGTCCGGCCAGGCTGTCTGATGCCTTGGCTTTGGTTGTAGAGTATTCACACACACATCTAGTCTCTGGGAAACGAAGGTGTTCCTCCAACAGACGGATGATGGAGTAACAAGCTTAAGACCGTGTGAAGGTGCGGAGGAAGACTCGTAAATGTAACACGTAAACAACATGTCATCACTAGTATGTAACACGTAAACAACATGTCATCACCAGTATGTAACACGTAAACAACACGTCATCACCAGGATGTAACACGTCATTCTAGAAAGAAATACATTTTCAGTACGTGATTTCACATACGTAAATACGAACGAAGAAGAGACTGAGAAAGCCATTATTCAAACACTCCCATCTGTATCAACGCCAGATTATGTACACTAAGTAGATGGAACGGTTCATGGAGTAACTGTTGACCCATCACCCGTCTGAGTCTCCATGAAAGACCAAGTAACAGCCAGAGTCAGACTTCTCTCGGGCCCAGAATATCTCAGGGAGGCCTTACAAGTATCCCCAGGGCTGGGCAACGAGGTTAGGCCCCCGAGAACGACCCCGGGGCCACTGACCAACACTCCGATGCCAGCCAGGTCCTGTGTCACCCCGTGAACACAAGAAGGATAGGCACACACACACACACACACAACACACACACACACACCCACACACACACACACACACACACACACACACACACACAGGGACAAAGGCCATCTCGGATGAAAGAAAAAAAGTTAAAGGGAAAGAAGGCAGAAATTAATGAGGCTCCTCAAGGAAGAAAGCTTGTATGAAGAAGGAGAGACAAAAAGACGAGGAGCATCCCACAGGTTAGCTGTTCCAGGGCAGAAGGAGACACATCATCATGACAGCTAATCCTCAAGTGGCTGGTCTCCACACAGAAGCTCTGGGAAGCAGCGGCAGCAGCAGCAGGTTAGGTCGATGATCACGTTACGGTTGACGACGCCGGTGAGGTCAGCGAAGGTGAGAGCCACACACACACACGAGGGTCTGGCCTACGACAGGTAAAGACGAGGAAGGTGATAAGGTCGTGGTGGGTAAAGCAGGTCTTTATGTCTCCAGAATCCTCAAGGTTTACGAAACCTGTAGTGTCTGTGTGAGTAAACCTGTAGTGTCTGTGTGAGTAAACCTGTAGCGTCTGTGTGAGTAAACCTGTAGTGTCTGTGTGAGTAAACCTGTAGTGTCTGTGTGAGTAAACCTGTAGTGTCCGTGTGAGTAAACCTGTAGTGTCTGTGTGAGTAAACCTGTAGTGTCTGTGTGAGTAAACCTGTAGTGTCTGTGTGAGTAAACCTGTAGTGTCTGTGTGAGTAAACCTGTAGTGTCTGTGTGAGTAAACCTGTAGCGTCTGTGTGAGTAAACCTGTAGCGTCTGTGTGAGTAAACCTGTAGTGTCTGTGTGAGTAAACCTGTAGTGTCTGTGTGAGTAAACCTGTAGTGTCCGTGTGAGTAAACCTGTAGTGTCTGTGTGAGTAAACCTGTAGTGTCAGTGTGAGTAAACCTGTAGTGTCTGTGTGAGTAAACCTGTAGTGTCTGTGTGAGTAAACCTGTAGTGTCTGTGTGAGTAAACCTGTAGTGTCTGTGTGAGTAAACCTGTAGTGTCTGTGTGAGTAAACCTGTAGTGTCAGTGTGAGTAAACCTGTAGTGTCTGTGTGAGTAAACCTGTAGTGTCTGTGTGAGTAAACCTGTAGTGTCTGTGTGAGTAAACCTGTAGTGTCTGTGTGAGTAAACCTGTAGTGTCTGTGTGAGTAAACCTGTAGTGTCAGTGTGAGTAAACCTGTAGTGTCTGTGTGAGTAAACCTGTAGTGTCTGTGTGAGTAAACCTGTAGTGTCTGTGTGAGTAAACCTATAGTGTCTGTGTGAGTAAACCTGTTGTGTCTGTGTGAGTAAACCTGTTGTGTCTGTGTGAGTAAACCTGTAGTGTGAGTCCACTTAACACTTAAGTCATTCTCAGAGTAAGCTGGGCATCTGGGGGATGTGTCTCACTTAGAATTTGTATGTGTTTTTGGTTTGTGTGTGTGTGTGTGTGTGTGTGTGTGTGTGTGTGTGTGTGTGTGTGTGTGTGTGTGTGTGTGTGTGTGCTTTCATAAACATACTGAGCCTGAGATAATTAATACAAATTGGATTTCCTATTCCAATTAGCCCCTCTAACGAGGGAAGCAGCTAATGGAGAGAAATGAGAAAGCTGTTTTCGCTTCGCGTAATATATGCAAAATGAGAGCCAGATCTTGCCAGGAGTTATTGCTACAACCTTGAAAGACCATCGTAGATAATCATGTCCTTAGACACGTAGAATTACGCTCAAAAGGAGAGAAGAGTAAGGGGTGACGTGATCACAAACCTAAGTACTCAAAGCTGTCTACTGTCATCAGTGATCAGATGAGTGAAGGATGCGAGGTACAGTAACCAGAGGCCTTAACATGAAGCAAGCAGGGAACTGACCAGCAGAGATGGCATTTCTACATCATTAACGTGGTGGAGGAATGGCAGGAACTGAGTGATGAGAGGATGTGTGTCCAGAACATACACAAGTTCACAAAAGTTATGTGAGAGGAGAAAATGTTCAGGAGATGAGGGCCCCACCAGCGTACAACTCCCTCCCCGTATAGCACAAATTATCATAAATCACACATGGGAAATTACACACACACACACACACACACACACACACACACACACACACACACACACACACACACACACACACACACACAACAGACGGGAACTCCACGAGTGTAAAACTTCCTCTTCGTACAGTACAAATAGGTAATCACAAATAGACAATTACACACTCAGAAGACACAGTACATGTTGACAGCATATAGGAATTTACACAGTGCTATGATAACAGAGAAGATACGGTACAAATGCCAAGTTCTTGACCACATGAAACATTTTCATCCATTGCTAAACATTTCCGTTTCATATGATGATGGTAGTTATTGATTGTCATTATGATGTTTTTATCAGCATAAATGATGATAAACATCATTGGTGATAATAATGATTATCATGATAATCATAATGATAATAATGATCATTATTATTACCTGTAGTAGTAGTAGTAGTAGTACTAGTAGTGGCAATAGTAGTAGCAGTAGTAGTAGTGGTAATGGTAGTAGTAGTAATAATAGTAGTAGTAGTAATAGTAGTAGTGGTGGTAGTAGTAGTAGTAGTAGCAGTAGTAGTAGTAGTAGTAGTGGTAGTAGTAGTAGTATCAGTAGTAGTAGTGGTGGTAGTAGTAGTAGTAGCAGTAGTAGTAGTAGTAGTAGTAATGGTAGTGGTAGTAATAGTAGTATCAGTAGTAGTAGTAGTGGTAGTAGTGGTAGTAGTAGTAGTAGTAGTAGAAGTGACGGACATTCGCCGTATCTGAAGACGTAGTTTTATTGAACGTGTGAGTACAAGTAAAGTATGTGAAGTAATGAATAATACCTTACACATGTCCTCCTTTTGTAATTGAAGGATCAAAGTACTGACTACAGAGTTGCAATACTTACTGACAAATGTGTGCATAGGAAACGGAGAGAACAGGTATACATATAGACATATATAGCTATATACGTCAGCATGATGATAGCATTAAGAACCATAGATGTAAACACAAATGAGAACGATGAACCTTTATTAACGGGTTTACGTGCTATTAAGGTTTCCGTTAACACAGGCTCTAACACCCTTAAGTAATGAGATCTAAGTCAGAAGCTTTTATCCATATTGTGTTGAGGCGGGAGGTGAGGGAGTGTGTGTGTGTGTGTGTGTGTGTGTGTGTGTGTAGGGGGGGGGGGGGGGTCGCAACCATCAGCTGATGGCGTAATAACCAAAACAAACTCTCACGTCGCACACACCGACCTCACAGTGTGTGGCACGCGCGACCTTACCTCTCTCTCATGATATAAAGGAGGTATATATATATATATATATATATATATATATATATATATATATATATATATATATATATATATATATATATATATATATATATATATATAAGAGTAAATGTGAATAAGAGCAAGGTTATTAGGTACAGTAGGGTTGAGGGTCAAGTCAATTGGGAGGTGAGTTTGAACGGAGAAAAACTGGAGGAAGTGAAGTGTTTTAGATATCTGGGAGTGGATCTGGCAGCGGATGGAACCATGGAAGCGGAAGTGGATCATAGGGTGGGGGAGGGGGCGAAAATTCTGGGGAGCCTTGAAGAATGTGTGGAAGTCGAGAACATTATCTCGGAAAGCAAAAATGGGTATGTTTGAAGGAATAGTGGTTCCAACAATGTTGTATGGTTGCGAGGCGTGGACTATGGATAGAGTTGTGCGCAGGAGGATGGATGTGCTGGAAATGAGATGTTTGAGGACAATGTGTGGTGTGAGGTGGTTTGATCGAGTAAGTAACGTAAGGGTAAGAGAGATGTGTGGAAATAAAAAGAGCGTGGTTGAGAGAGCAGAAGAGGGTGTTTTGAAATGGTTTGGGCACATGGAGAGAATGAGTGAGGAAAGATTGACCAAGAGGATATATGTGTCGGAGGTGGAGGGAACGAGGAGAAGAGGGAGACCAAATTGGAGGTGGAAAGATGGAGTGAAAAAGATTTTGTGTGATCGGGGCCTGAACATGCAGGAGGGTGAAAGGAGGGCAAGGAATAGAGTGAATTGGAGCGATGTGGTATACCGGGGTTGACGTGCTGTCAGTGGATTGAATCAAGGCATGTGAAGCGTCTGGGGTAAACCATGGAAAGCTGTGTAGGTATGTATATTTGCGTGTGTGGACGTATGTATATACATGTGTATGGGGGTGGGTTGGGCCATTTCTTTCGTCTGTTTCCCTGCGCTACCTCGCAAACGCGGGAGACGGCGACAAAAAAAAAAAAAAAAAATATATATATATATATATATATATATATATATATATATATATATATATATATATATATATATATATATATATATATCTTTGTTGTCAGGGTTTAGAAATAAGATAATATGAGGTATTTGTGTGTGCAACACTAGCTCCTTCCTGCATGACGTCTGCAGGTGTTCCGTCCTGCATTTCATTAGCAGTAATGACCGTGGGTCGCATTAGCACCTCACTACCCTCCCCAAACCCCATCTCCTCCCCTTCCTTACAGGTCGGTCCCTACCCCTCCCATCACCCCTCCCCTCCCTCCCGCAACCTCAGACCCCCCATCGTTCCACACCTCCTTAGACACCACTCCCCTCCTCAGCCGCCCCTCACGTCCAGAGGGTAACTCACCCAAACCTTCCCTCCACCACTGCCCTCCCACGCACTGACCCCTCCCCGCCATCGGCCACACCTCTAGGGGGAAGGCAACTTTCTAGACCCATTGAAAGCCTCCTCTCTCTCTCTCTCTCTCTCTCTCTCTCTCTCTCTCTCTCTCTCTCTCTCTCTCTCTCTCTCTCTCTCTCTCCCAGGCACCTTCCCCTCGGGTTTATGCTGAATCTGCTCCATCTCCTCCCTCCCTCCCTCCGCCACCCCGTGCTTGCCGCTGCTGTGTGGTGATCGATCTTCAGCGTGCGGCGAATCAGCAGATTCGCATAAGGCCTGGAGCCCCGCCTGCCTCAACACCACAGACGAAAATCCAAAGTTGGATGACTCCCGCCTCACCGCCTCCCTCCATGTAATGATTTCCAATATATTTTTACCCTGCACGTCATCATCGACTTGATGACGTAATTAGCGGAAGAGATAATGAGTATCTGATGGTGATAATATATATATATATATATATATATATATATATATATATATATATATATATATACATATATATATATATATATATATATATATATATATATATATATATATATAGCATTTATGGATCTGGAGAAGGCATATGATAGAGTTGATAGAGATGCTCTGTGGAAGGCATTAAGAATATATGGTGTGGGAGGCAAGTTGTTAGAAGCAGTGAAAAGTTTTTATCGAGGATGTAAGGCATGTGTACGTGTAGGAAGAGAGGAAAGTGATTGGTTCTCAGTGAATGTAGGTTTGCGGCAGGGGTGTGTGATGTCTCCATGGTTGTTTAATTTGTTTATGGATGGGGTTGTTAGGGAGGTAAATGCAAGAGTCTTGGAAAGAGGGGCAAGTATGAAGTCTGTTGGGGATGAGAGAGCTTGGGAAGTGAGTCAGTTGTTGTTCGCTGATGATACAGCGCTGGTGGCGGATTCATGTGAGAAACTGCAGAAGCTGGTGACTGAGTTTGGTAAAGTGTGTGGAAGAAGAAAGTTAAGAGTAAATGTGAATAAGAGCAAGGTTATTAGGTACAGTAGGGTTGAGGGTCAAGTCAATTGGGAGGTGAGTTTGTATGGTGAAAAACTGGAGGAAGTGAAGTGTTTTAGATATCTGGGAGTGGATCTGTCAGCGGATGGAACCATGGAAGCGGAAGTGGATCATAGGGTGGGGGAGGGGGCGAAAATTTTGGGAGCCTTGAAAAATGTGTGGAAGTCGAGAACATTATCCCGGAAAGCAAAAATGGGTATGTTTGAAGGAATAGTAGTTCCAACAATGTTGTATGGTTGCGAGGCGTGGGCTATGGATAGAGTTGTGCGCAGGAGGATGGATGTGCTGGAAATGAGATGTTTGAGGATAATGTGTGGTGTGAGGTGGTTTGATCGAGTAAGTAACGTAAGGGTAAGAGAGATGTGTGGAAATAAAAAGAGCGTGGTTGAGAGAGCAGAAGAGGGTGTTTTAAAATGGTTTGGGCACATGGAGAGAATGAGTGAGGAAAGATTGACCAAGAGGATATATGTGTCGGAGGTGGAGGGAACGAGGAGAAGAGGGAGACCAAATTGGAGGTGGAAAGATGGAGTGAAAAAGATTTTGTGTGATCGGGGCCTGAACATGCAGGAGGGTGAAAGGAGGGCAAGGAATAGAGTGAATTGGAGCGATGTGGTATACAGGGGTTGACGTGCTGTCAGTGGATTGAATCAAGGCATGTGAAGCGTCCGGGGTAAACCATGGAAAGCTGTGTAGGTATGTATATTTGTGTGTGTGGACGTGTGTATGTACATGTGTATGGGGGGGGGTTGGGCCATTTCTTTCGTCTGTTTCCTTGCGCTACCTCGCAAACGCGGGAGACAGCGACAAAGTATAAAAAAAAAAAAAAAAAAAAAAATATATCCCTGGGGATGGGGGATTAAGAATGCTTCCCACGTATTCCCTGCGTGTCGTAGAAGGCGACTAAAAGGGGAGGGAGCGGGGGGCTGGAAATCCTCCCTTCTCTTTTTTTTTTTTCTTTTAATTTTCCAAAAGAAGGAACAGAAAAGGGGGCCAGGTGAGGATATTCCCCCAAAGGCCCAGTCCTCTGTTCTTAACGCTACCTCGCTAACGCGGGAAATGGCAAATAGTTTGAAGAAAAAAAAAAAAAAAATATATATATATATATATATATATATATATATATATATATATATATATATATATATATATATATATATATATATATTTCATAATTTCTAAATGAAGCTGAGGAGGAGTTTTCTCCAAAGTTCTTCATAAACTTGGAATAGGTTTAATGCGTCGTGTTATAACTTTGTGTTCCCCCCAGCCATCAAAGTAGGGAATACACATATGCAGATAATTGTGTTTACACTGTATATATCTATCATCTATCTATCTATCTATCTATCTATCTATCTATCTGTCTCACTATCTATCTATCTATCTTCCTATCTATCTATCTATCTGTCTATACACATATTTCACTGAACATGACTACTAATTCTGCATTGATCAATTTCTTGCTGGTGATTTCAGTTTGATTATCTTATACTGCTCAGGATAGATTACACTTCAGCTGGCCAAACTTCATAGCAGGGGTAGAGCCACATTCAAGCATAAAAGAAGTAGCGTAATCCTTCTTAGGTGTACAGTAACAACACAACACAACACAAAGATACAATCCTCTTTATCCTTTGCTTTATGGTGGCTATAAAACTACCCGACACCCATTCGAAACCCTTTGAGGCCGGTAACGAATGAAAAGCCTCGAACCATTTGACCATGACCCACTCGAGGAATTCCCTTTTTCTTCTCCACTAAGAAAAAGGAAATTATTTTTCACGTTCTAGTATTCTAAGGTCATTTTTTTTTATTACTGCTAAGGTGAGTTGTACGTATGTTTTTGAGAATGTATTTTGAATCGTGTCAGAATTTTGACCATATTTACATGTACAGTGCTTGTTATGGTTATTCATATATGCTATGATTTTTCTAACTCCTTTATAAAGTACGGGTAAAAGGTAGCCATGCCTTCTGTTGTATCGTCCATTTGAACCTTAAGGAGCCATTTATTTTTTTGATAAGTTTCATTTGGCTTTTAACGTTTAACTTGTAGTTTAGTCTCATTACCTGTATTGTGTTCTGTATGACAGTGAAGTCACTCACTTAATATTAGAAAACTTGTATTCAAACTTTCCTTTTTTGATATATTTCCTGTTGTATTAATACGGGTATCTGTCAAACTTTATACATGTCACTTACCCTATCCAGTACCTTTCGAAAACAGTTTGTTGAACACTATTGGGTTTTATGGATCCTGTATAGACACGGTAGGGCAGTGTACCCTCGACATACACTATGTTGTCGCAGGGTTCTATAGATCCTGTATAGAGCCAGTGGGGACATACCATGCCATACAGTATCCAGCAGGAGGGTTCTACAGACCCTGTATAGAGATGCTACCCTTGCCATACAGTAGGTAGCCACAGGGTTCTACATACTCTATATAGACCCTTTATGAAAACAGTGGGAGCTGGTAACACGGCTCTACGGGCTTTGTATAGAGAGGCTGGGGTCCCGCACCACGCCATACTGTAGGCTGTAAAGCAGTATAGCTCTACGGGCTTTGTATAGAGACTGGGGGCGTTTACAACGCATTACAGTATAGAGCAACATGGCTCTACGGACCCTATATAGAGACGGTAACACACCATTCACTTTTGAGCAGCATGTATGTAAACTGTATATAGACGGGAGAGACCCTGTATTACACCATACAGTATAGAGCATCGTGGCCCTATAGACCCTATATAGATAGAGTGGGACTCTGTACCACGATATACAATTGAGAGCGGCATGGCTCACCCGACCCTCTATATAGAAAGTGGGGGCACCCGTGGCGCGCAGGCAGGGACTGACGTCTAAGCATATTAATCACCTGATTTGCATGGCTTTGGCGGCAGCAGGTGCTGACGGTGGCTGGCTGTGGCCAAACAAACGTAGGAGAGCGATAATGAGGGAGAGAGAGAGAGAGAGAGAGAGAGAGAGAGAGAGAGAGAGAGAGAGAGAGAGAGAGAGAGAGAGAGAGAGAGAGAGAGAGAGAGAGAGAGAGAGAGAGAGAGAATGCTCTGGACAACCTTGTTTTTCCCCTTTTTTTTTTCATTGCTTTCCTCATCGCCATTCCCAAATTACCTTGAACTAATTCTAGGTCATAAACTCAGGTATTGTGTTTGCTCACCCTGGCAAAGAAACTGGGTCACGGCGCCAAACGATCGTGCTCGCTCCGGCTGAGTCATTAGGGGGTATTATCGTACGTAGAGCGGGAGTCACGAAACATGAGTCTGTTGCAGCATTCGTGGAGATGGTTGTCTTGCGTAGTGAACCTCGATAACATTAGGCCGCTGTGATGGTCTCTGACGAGGTGGGAGTACATGAGGGAGTACATGGGGGAGTCCATGGGGGAGTCCATGGGGGAGTACATGGGGGAGTACATGGGGGAGTACATGGGGGAGTACATGGGAAGTACATATAAAAGATGACCCCTGATGGTGTATGACGAGGGGGGGGTGGGAGCACATGGGGAAACCAGGTAAGAGACGACCCCCTGATGGTGTGTGAGGAGTGTAGTGTGTGGCAGTATCCTGGGAAGCGAGATGACGGAAGGCCACTCATGGCCTGTGACGAAGCTAGTATACTTGGTAGCACGCCATAAACCTATTGGTCTATGACGAGGTTATCTACTGAAGAAGAGTAATATGTGTGTGTAGAGAGAGAGAGAGAGAGAGAGAGAGAGAGAGAGAGAGAGAGAGAGAGAGAGAGAGAGAGAGAGAGAGAGAGAGAGAGAGAGAGAGAGAGAGAGAGCGAGTGGATAGTAAGGCAGAAGGCTTCGTGCGTATGAGCACTAGTTTTGAAGGTGAGCAGCTGTTGTTGTTATTGGAAAGGTTACAGGTGGGAACATACGCTGGGTAGCATAGAAACACACACAAACACACACACACACACACACACACACAGACACACACACACACACACACACACACACACACACACACGCACAGAATATGGAATCTACGCTCATATCGTGTCAATTTCATAATAATCTAATTTCCACTCGTCAGTCACACTTGACTCTTCAATTAAAACTTTTCATTTCCAGCTCTCCTTCCTTGTCTCATCTTTCTTCTCTACTCAGCTTTTCTGTTCCATTTCCTGTCATCCAGTAAATTAGTTTTCCACTCTCGTAGTGAGCCTTTCTTTCATACTTATTTGCCGTTTCCCCTCACAGCGAGGTATCACCAAGAACAAAGAGCAGCCTCATTTGCTCAAGTCCACTCTCAAGCTCTCATGCATAATGCACCGAAACCAGAACCCACGCTCCCACAACCAATACCCACAGACCATTTGCTCAAGTCCACTCTCTAGCTGTCATGCATAATGCACCGAAACCAGAACCCACGCTCCCACAACCAATACCCACAGACCATTTGCTCAAGTCCACTCTCTAGCTGTCATGCATAATGCACCGAAGCCAGAACCCACGTCTCCCACAACCAATACCCAAAGACCCTTTTGTGGCATCCTTTGACCGTTTCATATGCCCTGGTTCAGTCTTTTGATAGCACGTCGCCCCCTGTATACTACATAGCTCAAATTCGCTCTATCCCATGCAAGCATCGCATTCTTGTGTATGTTCAGTCTTCGACCACTCATGCCTCCTGGGTTATCCCTTCTTGTTCATTCCATTTCCCACTTGTATATCTTCTTAGTCATCCTTTTCTCGGTCATCCATTCACTCCACTCTTCTCACCTCTTTGATAAATACTCCTCTTGATACCACATTTCTCTCTTACTCGATCATTCTTATTTGATCAACCTTTCTCACACCCCTTATTGTTCTCAACCAACACTTCCGTACGTTTTTGCTTGGTGCACATGGTTCACATCCATACAACACCATTGGACATACCCATCTTTGCCCTCTATTTTCACACATTTTTCAAGGCACCCGAACCTTCGCCCCCTTACCCACCCTATGGCTCATTTCAGTTTCCATGGTTCATCCACTTCCATGTCTACTCCCAGGTATCTAAACCACTCCACATCCTGTAGGTTCACTCCATTCGGCTATCCCGTCTCTCTCCACCGATAAACTTATTAACCATAGTTTAATTCACAATTACTCTAACTTACTCCATTCAAACGCTCTCCTAAACTCAAACACCAGCTTCTGCAGTTTAACACTGGAGCTATGTGTCATCAGGTTAATTAAGCTTTAACTTTTGTTTCTTGAAGTCTTTCACGCTAATGTTTTTCCTTTCCCTTATTATCAAGTTATACTTTCCCGCAAATCTCAGTCAAATGCCCTTTCTCTTAATATTTTGAATGATACAAAGGTACGGTGGCTCTAAAAACTTCTTGTGTAAGGAGAAATAATTGATGCCGCTTCTCTTTCATACTTTTCAAAACCTGTTGAGCGATATAATGAATAAGAGAAAGAAAACTATAATGGTTTTTGTAGTATATCAACACGTTGTTACAACCCATGAGCACGTTGTTGCAACTCTTGAGCTCGTTGTTACGACCCTTGAGCTCGTTGTTACAACCCATGAGAACGTTATTACAACCCTTGAGCTCGTTGTTACAACCACTGAGCACGTTGTTCCGACCTTTGGGTCTAATGACTGGGCTTTGACGGGTCAGGTCAGTTGCTGTGTCACCATACCGTCGTTTTTAAGGATGGCACTCTCGTGCTCACGTTATGTCGTGCTCAAGGGTCGCACCGTTGTGCTCAGGGGTCGCACCGTCGTGCTCAAGGGTCGCACCGTCGTGCTCAGGGGTCGCACCGTCGTGCTCAAGCCTCGCACCTTCGTGCTGAAGAACCATACTGTTGTGCTCAAGCCTCGTACCGTCGTGCTCAAGCCTCGTACCGTCGTGCTCAAACCTTGTACCGTCGTGCTCAAACCTCGTACCGTCGTGCTCAAGGATCATACTTTCGTGCTCAAGGGTTCTCACGGCCATGCACAAGGGATCCCATTGTCTTGCTCAAGGGGTTAATAACCAGAGGTGGAATTCATTTGGCCAAGCAAGACTCCTGGGATCCTTAATAGAGAAGTGATGAACAAATACAGACGAGTGGACATAAGTGCACAGAGGAGTACATTAAGTTTTCGTATTGTTGGTTGGTCTGCGTTGGCATTCACCTACCAAGGTCATGAGGATCATGAGCCGTCAAGCTACCAGTACATCCGTCAAATGAAAAATCCCTCAACGTCTGAAGAAGGTGTTCAGGGTAGTTCGAAGACCACTGTGCACGTGGTCCGTGTCTTTGTGTCGTCCATCGTGTTCTGTATATTCGTTCTTTGCTCCATGACCCATGTGCACACCTGAGTTTGGCATGAACAAACCATATTTGTTGATCAAACGTAAATTTCAGCTGATATGTAAACTAAGTGCATTCCGAATGTCATGATTTCGTTATGTTATACTCGTTCTCAGTGCGAAGCATACTAAAGCAGTGCTCAGGGTTTCGATATTTCCGAACTTTTCGTACATATGTACGGTAACTTAAAGCGTTCAACTTTCTGTGTGAAAGTGTCGCCCTCTTCTGCATTCGCTTCGAACCCCTGGGACCTCTTGACGAGGTACTACGTTATCTGCTCCAGGGATTCGAAACGATGAATAATGCTGTATTGAACCGCATGAAAGCATTTGCAGCGGAGTTTGAAACAATAAGAATAAAGCTGTATAGCCTCGTGCCGCCGTATATGAAGCGGAACTCGAAACACTGAACGACGCTATATTGAATCGCATGAAGCATATGAAGGGGATCTCGGAACAGCGACTCGCACTGTACTGAACTGTATGAAACGTATAAAACCAAGTTCCGTACAGTGAACGGAGCAGTGTCAGATCGCATGAAGCATATGAACTAGAGTTCAGAGCAGTATGGAACCGCATTATATTTATGAGAAATAAAAGCTCATTACACAATCAACGACTTATTGCGTCCTTTTTTGAACTGCCATATGCCAAAGACCCACTGTTGCTAAAATGAAAGAAGTCTTCCTCATCTATTGATGGATTCAAGATAAATATCTAAGGATCCGTTTGTAAGAGAGAGAGAGAGAGAGAGAGAGAGAGAGAGAGAGAGAGAACAGGAAGGAGTCGATTGAGATGATAAAGGAGGGTATTTTGAGATAATTGAGGCGAATAAAGAATTGAATAAAGGTGATAGTGCGTCACATGTGCAGGCAGGCTGGCAGGAGGAGGGTTGGGTGTGCTGCAGGAACTGCGTGACAGCCGAGTTACGAACGAGGAGAGGAAGCACAATGACCCCTGTGATGGGCGAATGGCAAGATAAAGACAAGGGGAGAGGATGATGGAGAGGCAGGTGAGAGAGATAAGAGGCGAATCATGGAGGGAGAGACAGAAAGAGGGGGAGATGGAGAGAGAATGGCTGAGTAGGTGAGACAATAGAGGAAGGCGATAGAGAGACAGATGAGAGAGATAAGAAGGGAATACTTAAGGATATATATATATATATATATATATATATATATATATATATATATATATATATATAAATTGGTATGAGGCAAGAATGATTCTCAGAAAAGATCGAGTCGCACGAAAGAAAATAACGAATTGTCATCTTAAAAGTAATTCAGTAAATTTCCAAACAAAAAGAAAATAATCCCTCCTCCCCCCCCCCCCCCACACACACAAAAAGAATCATTAAACAGTAGTAAGGGAATATATGTAACTTGGCGAGATGGGACCAGAGAGTTTTAGTAAGCACAGAAGGAAGAGGCTGGGGATACATGCTTGAGTAGGGAAGAAAAGACAAACGCATATATGTATCTGTGTGTGTGTGTGTGTGTGTGTGTGTGTGTGTGTGTGTGTGTGTGTGTGTGTGTGGGTGTTATGATTACCTTGAGATGAGAGGAATCACGACCGCTCCAAGCGCTTTCGTGTATTCACATCTTCAGGGGAGAACGATGAAGGTCTTCTCCCATGGAGATGTAAATACACGAGAGCGCATGGGAAGTCCGTGTTCCTGTTTTCCTCGTGCTGATCTGCTTATGGATAGATTATATGCATTTACTTGTCATTATACTGTGTTTCATAGTGAGAATATTGGAATACCTTGTCATTATACTGTGTTTCATAGTGAGAATATTGGAATACCTTGTCATTATACTGTGTTTCATAGTGAGAATATTGGAATACCTTGTCATTATACTGTGTTTCATAGTGAGAATATTGGAATACCTTGTCATTATACTGTGTTTCATAGTGAGAATATTGGAATACCTTGTCATTATACTGTGTTTCATAGTGAGAATATTGGAATACCTTGTCATTATACTGTGTTTCATAGTGAGAATATTGGAATACCTTGTCATTATACTGTGTTTCATAGTGAGAATATTGGAATACCTTGTCATTATACTGTGTTTCATAGTGAGAATATTGGAATACCTTGTCATTATACTGTGTTTCATAGTGAGAATATTGGAATACCTTGTCATTATACTGTGTTTCATAGTGAGAATATTGGAATACCTTGTCATTATACTGTGTTTCATAGTGAGAATATTGGAATACCTTGTCATTATACTGTGTTTCATAGTGAGAATATTGGAATACCTTGTCATTATACTGTGTTTCATAGTGAGAATATTGGAATACCTTGTCATTATACTGTGTTTCATAGTGAGAATATTGGAATACCTTGTCATTATACTGTGTTTCATAGTGAGAATATTGGAATACCTTGTCATTATACTGTGTTTCATAGTGAGAATATTGGAATACCTTGTCATTATACTGTGTTTCATAGTGAGAATATTGGAATACCTTGTCATTATACTGTGTTTCATAGTGAGAATATTGGAATACCTTGTCATTATACTGTGTTTCATAGTGAGAATATTGGAATACCTTGTCATTATACTGTGTTTCATAGTGAGAATATTGGAATACCTTGTCATTATACTGTGTTTCATAGTGAGAATATTGGAATACCTTGTCATTATACTGTGTTTCATAGTGAGAATATTGGAATACCTTGTCATTATACTGTGTTTCATAGTGAGAATATTGGAATACCTTGTCATTATACTGTGTTTCATAGTGAGAATATTGGAATACCTTGTCATTATACTGTGTTTCATAGTGAGAATATTGGAATACCTTGTCATTATACTGTGTTTCATAGTGAGAATATTGGAATACCTTGTCATTATACTGTGTTTCATAGTGAGAATATTGGAATACCTTGTCATTATACTGTGTTTCATAGTGAGAATATTGGAATACCTTGTCATTATACTGTGTTTCATAGTGAGAATATTGGAATACCTTGTCATTATACTGTGTTTCATAGTGAGAATATTGGAATACCTTGTCATTATACTGTGTTTCATAGTGAGAATATTGGAATACCTTGTCATTATACTGTGTTTCATAGTGAGAATATTGGAATACCTTGTCATTATACTGTGTTTCATAGTGAGAATATTGGAATACCTTGTCATTATACTGTGTTTCATAGTGAGAATATTGGAATACCTTGTCATTATACTGTGTTTCATAGTGAGAATATTGGAATACCTTGTCATTATACTGTGTTTCATAGTGAGAATATTGGAATACCTTGTCATTATACTGTGTTTCATAGTGAGAATATTGGAATACCTTGTCATTATACTGTGTTTCATAGTGAGAATATTGGAATACCTTGTCATTATACTGTGTTTCATAGTGAGAATATTGGAATACCTTGTCATTATACTGTGTTTCATAGTGAGAATATTGGAATACCTTGTCATTATACTGTGTTTCATAGTGAGAATATTGGAATACCTTGTCATTATACTGTGTTTCATAGTGAGAATATTGGAATACCTTGTCATTATACTGTGTTTCATAGTGAGAATATTGGAATACCTTGTCATTATACTGTGTTTCATAGTGAGAATATTGGAATACCTTGTCATTATACTGTGTTTCATAGTGAGAATATTGGAATACCTTGTCATTATACTGTGTTTCATAGTGAGAATATTGGAATACCTTGTCATTATACTGTGTTTCATAGTGAGAATATTGGAATACCTTGTCATTATACTGTGTTTCATAGTGAGAATATTGGAATACCTTGTCATTATACTGTGTTTCATAGTGAGAATATTGGAATACCTTGTCATTATACTGTGTTTCATAGTGAGAATATTGGAATACCTTGTCATTATACTGTGTTTCATAGTGAGAATATTGGAATACCTTGTCATTATACTGTGTTTCATAGTGAGAATATTGGAATACCTTGTCATTATACTGTGTTTCATAGTGAGAATATTGGAATACCTTGTCATTATACTGTGTTTCATAGTGAGAATATTGGAATACCTTGTCATTATACTGTGTTTCATAGTGAGAATATTGGAATACCTTGTCATTATACTGTGTTTCATAGTGAGAATATTGGAATACCTTGTCATTATACTGTGTTTCATAGTGAGAATATTGGAATACCTTGTCATTATACTGTGTTTCATAGTGAGAATATTGGAATACCTTGTCATTATACTGTGTTTCATAGTGAGAATATTGGAATACCTTGTCATTATACTGTGTTTCATAGTGAGAATATTGGAATACCTTGTCATTATACTGTGTTTCATAGTGAGAATATTGGAATACCTTGTCATTATACTGTGTTTCATAGTGAGAATATTGGAATACCTTGTCATTATACTGTGTTTCATAGTGAGAATATTGGAATACCTTGTCATTATACTGTGTTTCATAGTGAGAATATTGGAATACCTTGTCATTATACTGTGTTTCATAGTGAGAATATTGGAATACCTTGTCATTATACTGTGTTTCATAGTGAGAATATTGGAATACCTTGTCATTATACTGTGTTTCATAGTGAGAATATTGGAATACCTTGTCATTATACTGTGTTTCATAGTGAGAATATTGGAATACCTTGTCATTATACTGTGTTTCATAGTGAGAATATTGGAATACCTTGTCATTATACTGTGTTTCATAGTGAGAATATTGGAATACCTTGTCATTATACTGTGTTTCATAGTGAGAATATTGGAATACCTTGTCATTATACTGTGTTTCATAGTGAGAATATTGGAATACCTTGTCATTATACTGTGTTTCATAGTGAGAATATTGGAATACCTTGTCATTATACTGTGTTTCATAGTGAGAATATTGGAATACCTTGTCATTATACTGTGTTTCATAGTGAGAATATTGGAATACCTTGTCATTATACTGTGTTTCATAGTGAGAATATTGGAATACCTTGTCATTATACTGTGTTTCATAGTGAGAATATTGGAATACCTTGTCATTATACTGTGTTTCATAGTGAGAATATTGGAATACCTTGTCATTATACTGTGTTTCATAGTGAGAATATTGGAATACCTTGTCATTATACTGTGTTTCATAGTGAGAATATTGGAATACCTTGTCATTATACTGTGTTTCATAGTGAGAATATTGGAATACCTTGTCATTATACTGTGTTTCATAGTGAGAATATTGGAATACCTTGTCATTATACTGTGTTTCATAGTGAGAATATTGGAATACCTTGTCATTATACTGTGTTTCATAGTGAGAACACTGGAATACCTTGTCATTATACTGTGTTTCATAGTGAGAATACTGGAATACCTTGTCATTATACTGTGTTTCATAGTGAGAACACTGGAATACCTTGTCATTAAGGCACGTTCGGTAATTACAAAATGGAAATAACTTTGTGAACACGTTTGATGATCTGTATTGAATGACGATCAAGTGTTCAGTGAACAAGCTAATGTATGTATATGAGTGGGTGTACACACACACACACACACACACACACACACACACACACACACACACACACACACACACTAAAAGGGCGTATCCCACAGGCAAACGCAGACGTAAGAAAGGAGAGATCTGCGCGCGTTTTCATAACGACTGTGGCGCTGATTGGATGAATGGCAGGGGTGCGGGCGTGGTGGTACGGGTGTAGGGGTGGCGGTGAGGTGATGGTTGGGTAGGAGGTATGGGAGAGCCGTAGAAGATGATAGTGATGGTGAAGATGTAATGGGCTTCTGTGGTGGTGGCAGTGATGATGCTCGTTGTAACAACAACAACAACAACAACAACAACAACAACAACAACAACAGCATGTTGAATCAAGTGACAAGTGACGAAAATATTGGGGAAAAAACAACTTTCCCACTAATGACAGAGGGGCTGCATAAGGTGATGGAAGGTGACACAAACAATGGTGCTGTTGCCAGAGGTTGGAATGGAACTGTTCTTCCAGCGAAGTGTGAGAGCTCAGGTTTGGTCTGGTGTGCTTTTTGCTGTCGAACTGAAAATCGGTCGGGGACGAGCGATCGCTAATGGCTGGAGGTGACAGTGGCGGAGTTTGCGTGTTTATGTACGTACGTGATTGGGTTGCCCCGCTGTGTCACCCTCCATCATCCCAGGCTCACATATCCCAAGCGATCACCACTACTACATCAAAACACATTCGCAATGTATTCATTCGACCGGCACTTTCACAGCTGTCACCCCTATTCCAGTCTTGACCTTCATCCTGCCATCTGAAAGTACAGCCCCCAGGCATGAGAGTGTTATACTTTCTGCCATGCATTTCGGCTGTGACTTACCGATTCAGCTCTGCAAACGCGGATTTGATATATCACAGCCCCAGGGCTGTGGATGGTGTCCACCAACACAGCCCGAGTGGTGTGCCCCAGGGGTGTGGTTGGCCTCCTCCAGCACTGGCCTGGTGGCGTGGCCCAGGGATGGAACTGGTCTTCCACAGCCAACAATCTAGCCACACCCTCCCATCAGAAGAGTCGTAAACGCCCATATTAATGACCCATGAACGACCTTTCATTCTCCCGCCTCCCACCACCAGTGCACCATCAGACCTACCCTCAGCCTGCCCCTCACCCTCACTACCAGTGCACTAGTGGACCAGCTCACAGCCCGCCCCTTACCCCTCACTACCAGTGCAATTGTAGACTTGTCCTCAGCCCGTCCCTCTCACACCTCACCACCAGTGCACTAGTAGACTTGTCCTCAGCTCGTCCCCTCACACCTCACCACCAGTGCACAATCAGACCTGCCCTCACCTCGCCCATTATGCATCACCCTTCTTCACCAGTACACCATTACAGCTCTCCTCCCGCCCCTTACTCTTCACCCCCGCCACCAGGGCACCATTAAGTCTGCCCTCAGCTCAGCTACATTTCCCCATACTGTTCCAGCTACTCACGCCAGGACCCATAACTGTCCTGATATACCGTCCTTGAACAACCCTTTCCTTTGTGATGACCTCTTCCTTACCTCATTTCCCCTACCTTCCCTCCCTCCCTTACCCACTTTACTTTCCCTTAACGGCCGTTAATCTTCACCTAATTGATCCCTTACACCTTCACACTGCCGTGTCTTCTTCAATCGTTCCAGTTGCACCTCTTCTCCGTCTATTGCGGTAGTTTCTGTTCATTTCCCGTCTATAGAGATTAGGAAGGTGGGGTATGTTACTGTCTTTCAGTAGGTAGCCTCGTCTTAGACCAACATGCCTTGTCTTATCTCGCTTTCCTATATACTACCATGTATTAGCCTCGTTATAGACCACAAGTCTTATCTTATCTTGCTTTCCCGTCTACTGACTTTGCCACAGACCACCAGTTCTTGTCTTACCGGGCTTTTCCCAAGTACTAACGTATGCTAACCTCGTCACATGCCAACGTCTTTGTTTTCCCGTGTACTTCCATGTCTTAACCACGTCATAGACCATCAGATCTTCTGTATTTTGGTTTTCTAATGCATTGTCACGAACGCTATCGCTACTGTGCCACTATGGACACAGTCATTATTCCAGCATCACTGATGCTTCTCTTACTCCCTCTTACCTCTCCCTCCTCTCCAGAGGACACTCATAACGTATCACTCACTGTCCATCCTTCTGCTCCTTCCACAAGGGCCACATGTATAGTGAGTGTGTATGTGGTCTTAGAGCTTACTAACACCTGAAGAAAGCGTTAAAGAATTTTCAGTTGAGGTTGACGGACTGTATGACCTTGGCAGTCGATAAGGATAAAGCTTAACCAACCAACCTTCTTGAAATATAGAGACGATTATGAAAGGGAAAAAGAAGAGACAAGGGAAAGTATTTACGAATTTTGTAGGAAGAGAGAAACCTGTCTTTTAAACTCCGCCAGGTCATAGTTATTGGGAAAGACATGAGAAGGTAGAGAGTACCAATGCTTCGAAGTGTAGAAAAATAAGCAGGTATCAAATCGGCCCACCCTTGAGTTGCCAACGACCACACAATAATCATGTGACGCAGCAGCTTGCCGAGTATTGCGTGATCTAGCTGGTGGTGGGGGCACACAAGCACCCACCTGTGGCAGCAAAACCCAAAATAATACTTATAGAAGAGGGAAGATGGACCAATATCGCGGCGTGGCGCAAGAGGGTCAAGTTTTGAGGTTAGCCTGGGAGAGTTTATGAATCGGACCGTTTTCGATTCAACTCTGTCAAGTAAGCATACAGAGCTAGAACCATCCCAAATGTAAGAGCAGTTCTCTATACAAGGACGAATCAATCCCTTGTATAAACGGAGCATCTGTTCAGAAGAAAAGATATTTCGACATCTAGACAGGACTCCCAGTTTCTTAGATGCAGACTTAGCTACTTTCATGATACGCTTTTGCAAGACAGATAAAATGAAATAATGATACCATTATCATGCTAGGGAGAGTAGGAAAGTTATTTAGTTAGTTATGTAGGAGTAGTCATCTGTAACTTTGACTTATCTATGTACTTACTGCCCACTTCTCGCCTCAGCGAGGTAGCGTCATGTCCAGACGAATGAGCATAATAAAGGAAAACTCTCGCTTGTCTCGTTTTGTTCCCATATTTAGAAAGTGATAACACAAGCCCCTTGCTCCCTCATCGTCGTCTTCCACGACATGCAGGAGATACGTGGGTAGTAATACATTAATATGAACACAATAAGCCCCTCGCCATTGCAGAACACCACACGCATAGACCCTAGATAAGAGGGCTAATTTGGGTGCCATTTTACTAACAAAGTCCAATAAAAGTTGCTCTCATCAGAATACTCATTTGTAAACGAAGTAGTGAAATCGTGTCCCATTACGTCGTCCCTTGTGACTACCCCGTTGTAGGTGTACACAATACATGAAGCCTTTATTGATGTCTTCACAACGGTCCCTCGCCCAGTACCAACACCGTGGCGCACCCCATGCAAAAGAGGAATGGAATGAATCAGTTATAGTCGCTGGAGTAAGGCAGGTGAGACATGGTTCAACTCCTGTCTCCTGTTATCTCTGTCTCTCTCTCTCTCTGTGGAATTTTGATCACTAACTGTTAGTTGAGGTTAACCCTACGGCTGTACCTCCGTAGGTAACTTTGGGGAGTGATTTTGTGGTTCTTTCAGCCGATTATTCCACAACGCAGGATGGAAATAGCCTTATGTAGGTTTACACTCTGGGAAAAAAAAATATACTCCTAGCCTGTTAGAAAGTGAGTTAAGGGTTGCGTGAAGTACCCCTCCGTGGTCATTAATCCCTTGAGCATCACTCAGCCTTTTCAGTGGGTTATGGAATCCCTTTAGGGTCCTATTCAGTGGGTCATGGAACCCCTTTAAGGTGCAGATTTCCTGACAGCGATTACTTAAACTCGTTGGCCGTGACAGCCCAAGGGTCGTACTCAAGGCTCGTACTATCATGCAAGGGTCTCGCCTTAGTTCTTGAGGGTCGTACCTTCGTGCTCAAGGGCCGTTACCTCGTACCCAAGGGTCGTACCTTCGGGCTCAAGGGCCGTTACCTCGTACCCAAGGGTCGTACCTTCGTGCTCAAGGGCTGTTACCTCGTACCCAATGGTCGCACCTTCGGGCCCAAGGGCTGTTACCTCGTACCCAAGGGTCGTACCTTCGGGCTCAAGGGCTGTTACCTTGTACCCAAGGGTCGTACCTTCGGGCCCAAGGGCTGTTACCTCGTACCCAAGGGTCATACCTTCGGGCTCAAGGGCTGTTACCTCGTACCCAAGGGTCGTACCCTTCGGGCTCAAGGGCCGTTACGTCGTACCCAAGGGTCGTACCGTCGTGCCTAAAGGTCGTACCGTCGTGTTGCAGGGATGTTGTGTACAAAAGACTTCAGTTCAGGGCTTCACGTGTCCGATCTTAGTAAACAGTCGGTCTTCATCATCCTAAGGACCGTACTAACCACGACTGGCTGATCACCTGACGAGCTGATCACCCACGTCACCATGGTATCCCGTCATGACACCAATGATCTTCACAAGAGAGGCTGATCATCCCTGTGTACTCAAGCATAAGTTATCAGTCGAGTACAGCAGAGCGCTCTTTTCCTCCCATGGATTACCACTGACACGGCTGATATGACAGCGTCTGGGCGGGGAAGGCAGTCCCACTCTCTCCTCCTCCAGTGATGGCGTCATGTTAAGTCCTGCTTCTGTAACTTATGATCAATTTTTTCCATTTTTATTCTTTTCTGAGCATTGTAATATTGTATATCTTACGCGACCGATTACGGTATATAGCCGACCTCGTGGCCTTTCAGGGCGGCCGAGGTGAAGTGGAACCAACAATAGAGGTTGAATGGAGTTCACATTATTTATTGTTGGCACGTAACCTCACTCACTCTAGAGATCCTCCAACATTTCATAAGTTAACACAGGTTATCCCTGACAGAAGCAAAAAATTGGCAATAACTTTACTCGAGAGTTCAGTTTACATCCCTGTGCGGCTACGTTTACAGCACTTTGATTTTGTTTACGCTCCTAATCTTATTTAGGACCAAATGCACTTTGTTTATATGCATACCTTGTTTACACCCATCCACACTTAGGTAATACCAGTAGAGACTTTGTTGACCCGCATACAAACCTTGTTTTCGCCCTTCTGCAGTTTCTCTACTCCATTTAGTCCTTGTCTACACCATCGATTACCCTACACAGAGATTTTGTTTACACCCATCTCGTTAACAACCATATGTACCTTTGTCTACTTCCATATCGACCTTGTTTACTCTCATCTACACTTAGATGACATAACATACATGCACTTGTGAATCCTGGCGAAGCAGTCTCGTCATGTTGTTATACTGACGATAAAGCAATGTCTCGTCTTGATAAGACGAGCAGTTAATTAATGCTATAATCGACGTGGTGAGGTCGACAGTATGGCAGGGGCGGCCCACACTCGACCTTAGGGAAGCTCTGGCGAGCGAAATATAAAGTCGACGAGGATTGAAGAATGAAAATGGTGACCGAGGAAGAGGGCAAGAGAGCAGATGAAGAGAGACAGGTAAAAGATAGGAACAGGAGAGGGAGGAAGGGAGAGGAAGAGATGATAAATAAGTAATTAACGCCGTGGGAAAGGGGCGTAGTAGAGAAATAAGAACAAGCGGGCATCAGTGACTACAGCTGTGATGTGTCTTGCACGTATGAACAACATTGGCTTGTCTGCAGAATCATATGATCCTGCTATCAACAGTGAGGCAAAACATGGACGTGCGGGTGTCGCATGAATGCACACACACACACACACACGCACACACACACACACACACACACACACACACACACACACACACACCACACACACACACACAGGTGGACAGTCAGGACATTGCAGGAAGCGGCAAGGAACACTACGTTCCTTATGAGACATGAGACGGTAAAGTACTAACCACTCGGGATCGCAGTTATATATATATATATTTTTGCTTTGTCGCTGTCTCCCGCGTTTGCGAGGTAGCGCAAGGAAACAGACGAAAGAAATGGCCCAACCCACCCCCATACACATGTATATACATACGTCCACACACGCAAATATACATACCTACACAGCTTTCCATGGCCCACCCCGTACGCTTCACATGCCCTGATTCAATCCACTGACAGCACGTCAACCCCGGTATACCACATCGATCCAACTCACTCTATTCCTTGCCCTCCTTTCACTCTCCTGTATGTTCAGGCCCCGATCACACAAAATCTTTTTCACTCCATCTTTCCACCTCCAATTTGGTCTCCCACTTCTCCTCGTTCCCTCTACCTCTGACACATATATCCTCTTGGTCAATCTTTCCTCACTCATCCTCTCCATGTGCCCAAACCATTTCAAAACACCCTCTTCTGCTCTCTCAACCACGCTCTTTTTATTTCCACACATCTCTCTTACCCTTACGTTACTTACCCGATCAAACCACCTCACACCACATATATATATTATATGGGAGCGGGTGGCTGGAAATCCTCCCCTCTCGTTTTTTCAATTTTCCAAAAGAAGGAACAGAGAAGGGGGCCAGGTGAGGATATTCCCTCAAAGGCCCAGTCCTCTGTTCTTAACGCTACCTCGCTAACGCGGGAAATGGCGAATAGTATGAAAGAAAAAAAGAATATATATATATATATATATATATATATATATATATATATATATATATATATATATATATATATATATATATCCCTGGGGATAGGGGAGAAAGAATACTTCCCACGTATTCCCTGCGTGTCGTAGAAGGCGACTAAAAGGGAAGGGAGCGGGTGGCTGGTAATCCTCCCCTCTCGTTTTTTTTTTTTTTTTTTCTAATTTTCCAAAAGAAGGAACAGAGAAGGGGGCCAGGTGAGGATATTCCCTCTAAGGCCCAGTCCTCTGTTGATAACGCTACCTCGCTAATGTGGGAAATGGCGAATAGTACGAAAGAAAAAAAGAAAATATATATATATATATATATATATATATATATATATATATATATATATATATATATATATATATATATATATATATATATATATATATATAAATCCTCAAGGGGACAGTCTTGGGGACGAGAGTTCCAAAAGTATATACAAGAAAATCGCCAGTTTGAGCACACCGGAACCAGAGGGGACAATACAAAATCGTTACGAGATCTTCTCTATGGAGACAGAAGCAGATACACGGAAAATGTGCCATCTGCCACCTGAAACAGCATGGGAGGCCACGTAGAGACGTTCAAGAGTGTACTGGACAAGTACCTACAAAGTGTACTGGACCAGCCAGGGTGTTGAGGCTATGTGAGCCTGAGGGCTGCTACTTCCAACATCTTGGTCGACCAACGACCCATTCTCCCTACTGGAATGGAACGTTATGGTACGGGAGGATTTAAAAAAGGAAGAAGAGGTGAATCTTTGAAAAAAATATTGTGGACATGACAGGAGATAATTGAGAAATTTTCTATAAGTTCATTGGGCTGTAACTCGTTGGCAAAAAGATGGCTAATCATACTAAGGGATTCAGAAGAGATGAATGACCTGTTCAGTGATTTTCAGAATGGATGACGCTGTTGCTTTGAAATTAGAGAGATGGAAAGAGGCAGAGGTCTCTGAATGTACTGACACTACTAGAAAAATCATAAGTCGACTAGTGAAGGGTTTTGACCCATATGGTGGAGGCTTTGACCCATGTAAGACCTATTGTTCTAATGAAGCTTTTCCATGCTCGGTGAAGACGTGTTCAAATACATTTACCAGCCACTTCAAACGTTGCTATGTTGCTTGAGGAGAATATAGTCCCAGGGGAATAGAAGACGGCATTTTTTTAAGAATGGAGACTGGGAAATTTCACTGAACTGCAGAGTGGTCTTGCAGACAAATGTGGTGTATAAACACACGAAAAAATAACCAGAGAGCAAGTGAATACAAATGTTTGCAAAGGAGCAAACACCATCGTGAGAAACTTTACTAGGCTTCTGAGAGGGAGTTAGCTCTTTTATAGTCAACACGGGATGATGGGTGGATTGCAGGTTCTTGGATTACGAGAAGGTCTTTGACACAACGTTGAACTTGCTTCCGTTCGGTACAAAATAGTCATTACGAATGGGTAACTACAGTGTATTATTCGAATGTGAAGTGATGTAGTTCAGAGGATGAAGATCAAGGACTGCAAATATGACAGGGTAAGCACCAGTTTATTAAGAGATGGGTGGGTGAACTATTAATAGACTCCTAGAAGGCACATGGCAAGGTGCCTATAGCAGATTTTGTAATGGTTCATAGGAAATGTAGGCAGGTGTAAAAGAAGGTCTGTTGCGGTGGACCTGCAATTTATCTAATTGAAATGGAACGGAGGAGACATCTCAGGATTATCTTTCCCAGTAGTTAGAAAAATTATCTTGTGGCATCTCGCATAGCTCGGTCCTGAGACCGCTGTTCATTTCTCATTTACGTAAGTGTCTCGCAAGAGAGGATCGTATCCCATCTTCATTTATGCATGGATGACGCCAGGTAAAGGGTATCCACGACTGTCGCAGTCCTCAGAAGATCTGGACAAGATTTGACGTTGTTCAGAAGCTTGGGTGATAAAGTTCGACTCCCAGCGAATGTAAAGAGGTGAAGATGGACCACGCGAGAATATGACTGGCCCCCTCCCAACCCTCTGGCAGGCAGTAAACAGTGTAGAACTCTGTATGTGAGGACACAGGGCTAGGTAGACGTGATTCCACTTATGATCACCAAGAAGCCGTATATAGACAATGGAGGAGACAGTCTAGGCCACTGTTATGATCACCATCGGCTACAGCAACGAACGTGAAGAGGCGCAAGAATATGCGTGCACTAGATTCTTGAAGGTGCCACTTGAGGAAGCATGACTGATGATTGTAAAAGTGCCTTGAGGGTAAGGTGAGCTACTGAGAGGAGCTTTGGGCAGGGGAGGGGAGCCAAAGATCTCCCCAGTTACAAGACAGAAGCACTAGAAGAAAGGATGTGATAACCGCCTCTAAGGTCCTTAACAAGCTGGGTGATGTCAGTATAATAACGTGTTCTTTGAGGCGAGGGAAGACACGGGAAAGATGAGGGGGAATTGCTGCCGCATCAGAAGGACCCGGGGAACGAGGCAAGCGAGGAGGAGGTGAACGGCAGGGATGCCGAAGACTCAAAGGGGGAAAGGTGCAGCCACGCGAACCATGACGTCTTCCATATTCACACACACACACACACACACACACACACACACACACACACACACACACTTAGCTGTGTACTTTTGTAATTAATTACGTGTGTATCCACTCTTGAATACATGCGCTAGGAACAGCGGCGAGGCAGAGAGAGAGAGAGAGAGAGAGAGAGAGAGAGAGAGAGAGAGAGAGAGAGAGAGAGAGAGAGAGAGAGAGAGAGGGAGTGAGAGAGGGTGTTTGTACGACCTCAGGTTAACTCAAACACGGGTATAGAACCGAGATAAAACCTCTTCATTTGCACCTCTGGGGCTGTTGCTGGTGTTGACTTAACAAGGTCGATGTTAGCCTTGCTCTGTGGGGGTAGTGTGGGGTAGAGGTGGCGGGGAGGGAGGGTTGTGAGTTCCTCCACCCCTCTGGGCAACAAACCCAGTGGTGTGAATAGACAGATTACAGCGAGGAGGAAGACAAATATGAACAGTAATTTCCTTTTGAGGAGGGCCTGTAGGAAGGGGGAGAACACCATGAACCATGATATACATGTCATGTGCATATCACATCTCTACGAAATATATTTGGGTTCCGCAGCTGATGATAAGGGCGCTGACCAGCGGATCTCCAACCTGATTACACAGACACGTACAGATTATCTCCACCTGTCGTCAGGGACAGATGAAAGGTGGGTGTGCAGACAGCCGTAGATACACACACACACGGACACAGGAAGACCTCCTGATATCTCGCCATGAAAGACAGCCTCTGACACCAAGGCTAAATAACGCTCGCAAAGATTTATCTGCACCGATGAACAACCATATAGACCCAGGTCCACGTATCTACACCGATGAACAACCATATAGACCCAGGTCCACGTATCTACACCGATGAACAACCATATAGACCCAGGTCCACGTATCTGCACCGATGAACAACCACATAGACACAGGTCCACGTATCTGCACCGATGAACAACCATATAGACCCAGGTCCACGTATCTGCACCGATGAACAACCATATAGACCCAGGTCCACGTATCTGCACCGATGAACAACCATATAGACCCAGGTCCACGTATCTGCACCGATGAACAACCATATAGACCCAGGTCCACGTATCTACACCGATGAACAACCATATAGACCCAGGTCCACGTATCTACACCGATGAACAACCATATAGACCCAGGTCCACGTATCTGCACCGATGAACAACCATTTCGACAGACTGACGCAGCGAAACATGGACGACCACGTAAGAAAGCAAACGGACGCATTTGGAATTTTATTAAAAAACATTTGAACACAAGCAGAGAAACAAGGGCAAGTGAGGCTGAACAGCAACAAGGGAACACCAAACAGCAGCAAGGAAGACCAGGCACAGTAAAGAGGAGGGTGAAAGGCGTGCAAGGAATAGAGTGAATTGGAACCATGAGGTATACCCGGGTCGACGTGCTGTCAGTGGATTGAACCAGGGCATGTGAAGCGTCTGGGGTAAACCATGGAAAGTTCTGTGGGGCCTGGATGTGGAATGGGAGCTGTGGTTTCGGTGCATTATTACATGACAGCTAGAGACTGAGTGTGAACGAATGTGGCCTTTGTTGTCTTTTCCTAGCACTACCTCGCACACATGCGGGGGGAGGGGGGTGTCATTTCATCTGTGGCGGGGTGGCGGCGGAAATGGATGAAGGGAACATGTATGAATATGTGCATGTGTGTGTGTATATATGTATATGTCTGTGTATGTATATGTATGTATACGTTGAAATGTATAGGTATGTATATGTGTGTGCGTGGCCGTTTATGTATATACATATGTATGTGGGTGGGTTGGGCCATTCTTTCGTCTGTTTCCTTGCGCTACCTGGCAAACTCGGGAGACAGCGACAAAGTATGATAAATGATATATATATATATATATATATATATATATATATATATATATATATATATATATATATATATATATATATATATATATATATATATATATATATATTCCCTCTAAGGCCCAGTCCTCTGTTGATAACGCTACCTCGCTAATGCGGGAAATGGCGAATAGTACGAAAGAAAAGAAAAGATATATATATATATATATATATATATATATATATATATATATATATATATATATAAAGATGGTATTCTTAAATGACAAGCCAATGTTGCTCTGTGATGGAGTGTGTATATAAGCCTCTTTCTCTGGAAAATGGGTCGGAACCACGACACACGAGGTGGTGAGTGTACAGGAGGACCACTCTAGTGTGTGGTCAAGTTGGCTCAACAGGTTCGTGATAGCCCAGCGCTGCCACTCGAACCCCCTGAGCTGGGACTCCACGCGTCTCAACACACTAAGTCCCCGTCATTACACACACCTCGTCCAAGAACTAGTGGGTGATGGAAGATGTGAGTAATGAGTCATCTGTCTGTCTGTGAATTTTCTATCTATATGTATATCTGTCTATCTCTCTACATATCGATCGGTGTATCTATAAATCAGTCTGTCTATCCATCTATCTATCTATATACGATTGTATCTATCAATCTATATATGATTGTATCTATATGTCTATCTGTTTGTCTGTCTACCTAAGAAATAAGATCAATACACAACACATTTTCAGAATCATGCATAAGTGAGCAACACGCTTCAAAGTTGCTATACTCTCTAGTGGCTATAGTGGAAGAGATCACACACACACACACACACACACACACACACACACACACACACACACACACACACGATACCACAATTATTAGGGCTGAGTTTCAGTAAGAGGATGAAAACCACACAGAATTTGTCCACCAAGGGCAAAAGATGAGTAATGAGTGAATTGATCACAACTTTTACATTGATAAACTAGTTTCACAATGTCAAAAGTGGATAGTTACAGTTTTTTGAAAGATGTTAAGAAGGAACTACCAGAGGTCAAGACTTAATATTAAGCAAGAAACTTGTTAGAAAAGAAATGTAAAAAAAAGAATAGTTTTTCATAGTGGACTGATGAAATTGTGAGTTTGGACAGCATAAAGAAGTTTAAGAAGTTGTTTGACACAAGAGTAAAATAAGAGAATGGGCACCTACGAGTGTGGAACTCCCTCTACGTAAGGTTATTGCACACACACATACACACAGATGCGACCCCAGGAGTGCACAATCCCTTTCCACTGCCATATCAACAGGTATTATTTTTTCATAAAACTTGCCCCAGTCAAGGCCATCTCGGGTGAAAAAAGAAAAAAAGATAGATTAAAAAGAAAGCAGAAATTAATCTGGACTCTGAAAGTGTTTGTTGACTTGACTCCAAAGGAGGAAAGGCTATATGAAGAAGGAGAGACACAAGCAGGAAGACAATGCTATAGCGTAACACTTCGAGGGAAGAAGGAGGCATCTAGAGAACCAGTTAGTTCTCGAGTGGCCGGACTCCACACACAAACTGCTGCAAGCAAGAGCCAGACGCGTACGACGGGTCCAGACCTTGAAGATGGGGACGCATGCGCGCACACCACATCAGACCGCCATCAGGTTTTACCTGTATGTAGTAATGGTGATGCTCTCATGCACGGACCTCCAGCACGTGTGGTGACCCAGCTACGTGCAACATACATACATCACCTCGGCTCACCACCTCAGGCCAGCCAGTCTCCCATCAACGTACCTGCAAGAGATGAAATGAGGTTTGTTTATAATCTTCCAGTAACGACTTAAAAGGTCGGAACGACCAGATATATGCCCGGCCATAACAAGACTTCATAAACACACGCCTTCCTCTCTCTCTCTCTCTCTCTCTCTCTCTCTCTCTCTCTCTCTCTCTCTCTCTCTCTCTCTCTCTCTCTCTCTCTCTCTCTCTCTCATTGTGTGTGTGTGTGTGTGTGTGTGTGTGTGTGTGTGTGTGTGTGTGTGTGTGTGTGGTGTGTGTGTGTGTGTGTGTGTGTGTGTGTGTGTGTGTGTGTGTGTGTGTGTGTGTGTGTGTGTATGTGTGTGTGTGTGTGTGTGTGTGTGTGTGTGTGTGTGTGTGTGTGTGTGTGTGTGTGTGTATGTGTGTGTGTGTGTGTGTGTGTGTGTGTGTGTGTGTGTGTGTGGTGTGTGTGTGTGTGTGTGTGTGTGTGTGTGTGTGTGTGTGTGTGTGTGTGTGTATGTGTGTGTGTGTGTGTGTGTGTGTGTGTGTGTGTGTGTGTGTGTTTCATGATTAACTGATTCTGTAGAACAGTTCTTCCCTGGAGTAACAGGCAAGGTTTCACAAAGACCTGATAGATTTTTCTTCAGCAAAGATCAGGCAGGGAATTTTGAGGCGAGACACAAGGTATGTTTCCCAGACATCTAGATAGAAGCTGATCAATTTTGCCTCACTCACGAGGATAGACTATACAGACCTGGATGATATAGCCGCCTGGGAAATGATTATAGAAACCTCTCTCTCTCTCTCTCTCTCTCTCTCTCTCTCTCTCTCTCTCTCTCTCTCTCTCTCTCTCTCTCTCTCTCTCTCTCTCTCTCTCTCTCTCAGTGAAGACTAAAGTGATAAATACGGACAAGAACCTCCGTTAATGGCCTCAGCAGCTGACACTGTAGATGATTATCATCAGCCTGCCCCACCTAGCCCCAGCCTGCCCCACCTGGCCCCAGCCTGGACCACCTGGTCCCAGCCTGCCCCACCTGGCCCCAGCCTGCCCCACCTGGCTCCAGCCTACCCCACCTGGCCCCAGCCTGCCCCAGCCTGCCCCACCTAGCCCCAGCCTGTCCCACCTGCCCCAGCCTGCCCCACCTAGCCCCAGCCTGCCCCACCTGGCCCCAGCCTGCCCCACCTGGCTCCAGCCTGCCCCACCTAGCCCCAGCCTGCCCCACCTGGCCCCAGCCTGCCCCACCTAGCCCCAGCCTGCCCCACCTGGCCCCCAGCCTGCCCCACCTAGCCCCAGCCTGCCCCACCTGGCCCCAGCCTTGCCCACATAGCCCCAGCCTGCCCCACCTGGCTCCAGCCTGCCCCACCTTGCCCCCAGCCTGCCCCACCTGGCCCCAGCCTTGCCCACCTAGCCCCAGCCTGCCCCACCTGGCTCCAGCCTGCCCCACCTGGCCCCACTAAGCGTTAATGGAATCTGGACAAAGTCCCAGCCAATCCCTCCTGGCTCAGGATGGACCGCCAGCTTCACGAACAAAGTTTTCAGTAAACGTCAGTAGGGAGGAGGGGGTAGGGGGTGGGGTAGGGGGGAAGTGGGGCAAGTGCATGGTGATGCCAGATGGAAGAAGACCTGATGGTCTGTGACGGCGTTAGTGCATGGTGTTACCAAGTAACAAAAGAACTGTTGGTCCGTTAAGGCGTTTGCACATAAGGAAGCGAGATAACAGACGACCTGATGGTCTCTGACAGCATTATCACATAGGAAAACCAGATAGAAGACCTGATGGTCTGTGACGGCGTTAGTGCATGGTGTTACCAAGTAACAAAAGAACTGTTGGTCCGTTAAGGCGTTTGCACATAAGGAAGCGAGATAACAGACGACCTGATGGTCTCTGACAGCATTATCACATAGGAAAACCAGATAGAAGACCTGATGGTCTGTGACGGCGTTAGATAATAGAAAACCTGTTGGTCCGTAA